>NW_010319609.1:90714-94696 GCF_000700745.2 Antrostomus carolinensis | reverse complement strand
AAGAGTGTTTGTGTTAAAAGGCTATAGCAAATGATCCCATCCCTTCCAGAGTTGTTCTGCTCAGTAGAAAAACAACAGAAAATTACTAGCAAGAACCCTAAAGCTACTGATTAAAGGATGTTTCCAGAAAGAGACATTTATTTGCCCGTCCCACTTCTTGATTCACGTGAGTTCAGCTGTCTGTGTTGCAGCTGCAGTATAAACAGGCTGTAGTTGTCCCCCTGCACACGGTGATATTTCTGACACTAGGTAAGATCAGCTCGTGAGCAGGGCTTGAGGATGTCATATTCCTTTGTGTGGTCCTGCTGCCTGTTAACCCCTCGTGGTGTTGGACCGTGGTTCACAACAGCAAGGGCCATTGTGGAAAAACGTCCTTAGCGTACGCGGGGTTTCACAACCAAGCCCTGTAAATGCATTAGAAATGGAGCAGTAAAAGGGAAGGTTTATTGCTGTTAAAAGGTAACCTGAAGATTTGGGTCACTGGGTGCTCCTTGTTCATTTTGTTGGCGCTTGTAATCGATTTACCTGGTGCGGATGGACAAGTTCTTGCACTAACATCTGCATGTTTGCATTTCTGTGGTAGTTACAGGATATAGAGGAAACTAGGAAAAGGAGAAGACCTCAAGGTCACCAGTATATTTTAAGGCTCAGTAAAGGACATTTGGGGTCCAAGATGGGACAGGCTGAGAGAGTTGGGGCTGTTCAGCCTGGAGAAGAGAAGGCTTCAGGGAGATCTTATAGCGGCCTCCCAGTACCTGAAGGGGCTACAAGAAAGCTGGGGAGGGACGTTTGCAAAAGCAGGGAGTGACAGAAAAGGGGTGATGGCTTGAAACTGGAAGAGGAGAGATGGAGATGAGATCTGAGGAAGAAATTCTTTGGTGTGAGGGTGGTGAGACAGTGTCCCAGGTTGGCCAGAGAAGCTGTGGCTGCTCCTCCCTGGAAGTGTTGAAGGCCAGGTTGGATGAGGCTTTGAGCAACCTGGTCTAGTGGAAGGTGTCCCTGCTGCTGGCAGGGGGGTTGGGACTGGATGAGCTTTAAGGTCCCTTCCAACCCAAACCAGTCTGTGTGCCCACCAGTGTGGGGATTGTCACTCTACAAGGCAGGGAGATAGTAGAAAGTTCATGAGATTACAGAGAAAAGGAATGAAGGAACTGTGGGGTGGTGGGTAGGGTTTTTTCACCTTCTCTAATGGTCTTTTTTTGTTATGTGAGCTCTGTCAGGCAGTACACTGACATCCTTCACCCTTTTGTACGTTATAGTATTAACACACCTTTTATGGGATCCCTTTTAAAGCTATAAAAATAAGAAAAGGATGACTCCTACATCTTGGTCAGGAGAGATACCATCTGTCTTCACAGCATGCGCTCGCTGACTGTGCCATCAGCTCCCAGAGGCATGTTTGAAGTGCAGGGTGTTATTCTGGAGGCAACCAAGTGTTCTGGTGGCAGTTTCCTCGCAATTCTCAGCCATTTGGAGCCAACGATGCTGATAGGTACCTGAATTCAGAAGTCCCCAGCGCCAGGAGAACCTTGCTGGAGGTGGCAGCATAGTTTCCAGGGCCTGAGAGGCGTAACAGAACACGGGTGGTTCATGTCATACCTTGCTGCTTCTCTAGCGTGGTCACGGGGAATGTTTGCTCGCTGTTGCAGGTGAAGTACAGCTGGCAGACAGGAAGAATACGGAGATGTCAAGAGCAGAGCGGGGTAGAGATGAGGGAGGCAATTGGATTGTTTTCTCACACAACAGGGGAGATAATCTTTGGCCTTGGTGCAGGCAGCATTGCTTTCAGCGCCGGGGAAACTCTTGAGAGCCCTACAATTCCATATTCACGTGGTAGAAAGCATTAACCCTGTGGCTGTCTCTTTTGTCCTCTCCACTACCCTCTACCCTGAAAGTGCAGCACTTCTTTCCTGTGCTCAGCAGCTGCCCTTGCATCTTTCTAGTTGTGAGCAAGCTGTCCTGCACAAGCCAAATTAAAAATAAAGTAAAATAAAGTAGAATAAAGTAGAATAAAGTAGAATAAAGTAAAATAAAGAACAAGGCATTGGTTCAATGTCTGGAAAGCCACATGGACAGATTTGCTTAACCAAATCCTCACACTGGTTGGTGTGGGAGATGTTGTGCACCAGGGCTTCAGAGAGGACTTGAGAACCAAGTGTCTAAAGCTGTGTGAGGGTGTTTGAAGGCACCTGGCTGCTGGTGGATTTCCGTTGATGTGGATACACAGCAGCGCTCCCTAGGAAAGGAGTTATTCTAGGGACGGGGCTGAATAGAGCAGGTGACAGTTCAAACAGGTTTGCAAGTTAAAATTTGTTTTATTGTGTTTGTATTGTGGGTCATAGTGAGGAAAGTAAACAGAAAGCAAATGCTGATAGTGGTGAATAATGCGCTTTCACTGAGAAGACAAACACTTTGTAATTTGCAGCCCGTAGGCTGTTGCAGGGTAAACTGCAGCTCGGTCACACGTCATATATATACGCTTTGAAATTCACTGATTGGCAGCTGCCCCAGCCCTTTAGGTGTCCTAGGAAATACCTAGATTTTGTGAACTAAGTAGAATCTTATTAATTCGAGATCAAATTCAGTCTTTTAGCTTGGGTTAAAAAGCAGCTTTTAAAAAAGAAGAGTCTCAAGAAGAGATTATTGCAGTTGAAAAGCATAATTGATTAATCCTCGAGTAATACATTTTTCAGGATTAAATACAGTTTCACTTGGTGTTAATAATATTCTTTTGCACCAGCTCATGAGCTGCTTTACCTTTTCATGTATGTTTTTTGTCTGAATAATCCCCAGATCTGAGTCACTGGAATTTTCATTTTCCACATGTATTAAAGTAGTATCTCAAGACAGGATTAAAAAGCACTTCTGCTTTGCCATTAGCTGATGTTAAAACACCTTCCTTTTCCCTCTCCTGGGGAGGTGACACCTGCTTGCCTGCTCTTAGGACATGGTTTTAGGGCTGTAAAGAGTATTTTGTACAAAACAGGATTTAACCTTTGCTCTGATCTTCAACCAGAGATGAGCTTTCTGTCTTTTTCAGACCTACTTTGTTAAATCATTAAACAACGGCTAGAGAGCGGAGGCAAGCGATGAGCCCCTTAATTGATGTCTTGTCCTTTGGTGGCTCACTTGTTCTGCTAAGAACATCTTCAGATTTGGTCAGGATGTGTTTCTCTCCTTCCCCCTTTGCCAGATGCCAGCCTGTGTATCTTGGGCAGTGTTACTCAGTGGCTGAAGTTTTTAGATTTTATTGTCTGGATTTGGATACTCAAATACAAGTCACTTTATTTCCAGAAATGCTGATTTCCACCTCCACCAGCCCCCATCCTTTTTGTGGAGCTGTGGTGCTCAGCCCTTCTCACTTGAGATATAAGTGTGAATGTAGTTACTTGACTTTCTTTCTGGGGGTTAAGTTGTCATGGTTGGTTTGATGCAGTGTCGGGTTAGGGACTGGGTGTGCAAACTGGGGAGGGCATGACTGGCTCTCAGCTGAGCTGCTGAAGCTGCTGATGGACTCTTGGCCTGGAGCAAACGTCAGCTAAAGGGAGTTAGTTGAAGTCTTGGTGAAAGCTATGAAAGATAACATGTTTTACCTCACATTGGGAATAGTTTACAAGCAGGCAGAGCATTATCACCGCTCGGCCGACCCATACCAGTTCATTAAGCCTTTGCAACTTGATCATGGATTTGTGGCCTCGGAGACGTGTGGGGAAAATGTGTGTGCTTGAACTTGCTGGTATGCGCCACGGTTCAGCTGTCTCCCTTCTTTCAGAGGTGTGTGTCTGCAAAGAGCCAACAGCTTGAACAAGGTCTCGTTGCTTTGCCCTCTTGTAGGTGGATCAAGTTTGAGGAGAAGGTAGAACAAGGTGGGGAGCGATGGAGCAAACCTCACGTGGCCACGTTGTCCCTGCACAGCTTGTTTGAGTTACGGACGTGTATAGAGAAAGGCTCAATAATGCTGGATATGGAGGCCTCGTCTCTC
>NW_010319609.1:76738-90685 GCF_000700745.2 Antrostomus carolinensis | reverse complement strand
TTCCCTCAACTCTTCCCTATGAAATCTTCTCCTAATAAGTTTTTACTAACCCTGACAATGATTTCACTGATGGTTCTAATGAAAAAGCACTGCTATGATGTGTGAGCAGACAGACAAAAATAAATTTTAGAAGGGAGCCATCCAGTGCAGGTACGTTTAACCAAAACACTGGGTTTAGAAGCCATGGTGTGAAGATGTGTAGAAGAGCAAATAACCCCTCCCCAAAGGCTTATAATTATAACCTCAGGAAGCAGGGTCAAAATTGTCCTGGCATGAAATTATCAGATATCAGGTGTTGGACTAGTTTGTAAGACTTGAAACTACAAAAGCTGCCTGTGATGTTGTCTACAGAGTTATGAGCTTAGTTTTGTAGGTGCTTATGGTGATATTTGTCTTCCTGTATTTTTGTGTCTGTATATCCAAATGCACATCTTTGCAAAGTTTTGTTTTTTTAAAAAAAAGCCCAAACAAACAAAAAACCAAAGTCTGAAGTTTTATGCTCAAGCTGAACATGCTTGAGAAGATCACAGCTGATGTTTGTGGTCCAAAACTTTAACCCTTAAACTTTAAATTTGTTTTTGAAGTTACTTGGAGATGTCACCTTCAGTATCCTTCTTCAATGCCCAAATTAAATCTGATTCCTGGGAGATTAAATTACAAATCTGTGGCTGCTGTTGCTGTAATACTCTCCTGAGTGTGGGGTGGTTTTGCTGGTCCGGATCCTTAATCAGATAGATAGGGATATCCAAGAAGCCTGGGGACTTGGTTTCCAGAATTATTTAATCATGATCACTTGGTTGATGTCTAGTGGTGACACACAGGAAAGAAAAACTCAGAGCTTTCTTTGTTGATTTGTGTTATATCAGAAACATGGAAGGGAAGAAATACTTGCCAAATGGAGAAGGATAAACTTGATGAAGACAGACATATTGTTCTGAAGGAAGTACTCCAGAAATCACTAACAAAAAATAGGAACAACAAAAGCTTACAGAAAAATGGCACTTTGCAGAAATAAATCTTGTGCCAAACATTGTGTGTAACCGTACCTATATAATCATCCTGTCTGAGTTTGAGTGGAAGGACCAGGCTTTTTTCCCTCGTGATTTGAAGAGGCCTTGATTCTTGAGCAGCATATAGAAAATGACTTTCTGACTGACTGAGTTAGCAAATGTGATGCATGTTCTGCCTCCACTTTCCCATAATTTATTATTAGCACAAATACAAGTTACCAGCAGACAAATAAGAGCTGCCACTTCCCCCTGGGGGCAGCTTGGTAACTGAAGTAATCAAGGGAACTACTTCATGTGAGATTTAATGCTCAACAGAGGTTCTTAATAAATCTGGCCACCTTTTTTTTCTTTCTCCTCTGGGATAGGGGGGCAGAAAGGAGAGAGTTGATGGAAAGGGAGCAGTGTTTGCAGTGGGCTGGGAGCCTTTGTTCCTGGTGATTCAGTTAAAGGCAAAGCTACACAATACATCCTGTGACAATTGGAGCAAGTTCTGCCTTTTGCAGTTGCTGGCATTTTATTTCAGTTCTGAGAGTGAGTGATTTAATTAGTTACTCATCTCCAGGACTTTTTCCTTTTGTTAGATTAGGTTTTATTTGGGGCCTGCAGGGTGAACTGAGGCCTTGTTGGATCTGATAGAAGTTTTACCACATTATTTTTGGGAGCATACTGGAACTTGCAGCGTAGTCGTTAGCTTCTTCACAAAAACACAGGGTCAGAGCAGATTCCCTTTCCGAACTGAGAACCATCTTGTCCTGGGTACAGTTGATTTGAAATAGGCTCAGTGATGCGTAGAAAAGTAGCAGAAGGGAGTCTGGGTGCAATAGCTCGTGTTGATGGCTGATGGGCTTTGCTGGGTGGAGATGCTTGTGTTCTATTTCAAAAGAAATGCCTAAAAGAGATTCTCATTACAAGTCCAATGGCAAAATCTGGTGGTGGTGGTGGTGGTGGTGTGGAGATGGGAAGGAAAACTTTTAAAAAGATAGGATGAAAATGATCCTTCTGTCCCCCCCCCCGCTCTCCCTTGATGCAGTTTTTGTGCTTTGTGATGAATTGTCCTCTCCTCTCCCTCATCCCTTTCCTTGCGTGCAACAGAAATGGTCGTTGACAATCAGATCGAGACGGGGCTTTTGAAATCGGAGCTGAAGGACAAAGTCACCTACACGCTGCTGAGGAAGCACCGGCACCAGACCAAGAAATCCAACCTGCGCTCTCTGGCTGACATTGGAAAGACCGTCTCCAGTGCAAGTAGGATGTTTACCAACCCCGATAATGGTAATGCAGAGGCTAACTGGCTATAGCCTTCCCTCCTAAAGCAACCCACCGACCTCGCCCGCCGAGAACTAACTGCGTTGCCCTGACGATGCTTTTCTAACCCACCATTAGCGTAGTGAGACCCTTACTGATGACACGTCAGTGGTGGGCTCTGCAGGCTGCTTTGGCCGTGGCACATCGCTCTAGCCCTATCTTCACTGGACTGAGCTGGAGAGGAGGGGAGGGGGCAGGCAGGCAGGCAGGGGAGTGCAGGAGGCACAGGGGCAGGCAGAGGGATGCTCTTGCAGCTGGCGTGCAGGCGATGATGTAGGAACAATGATAGGAAAGAGAGATTTGCAAAAAACTTCAACCATGTCTGAGCCTAAAAGGCCAATGATCTGGAATGTTTGGGCAGAGACAGAGCTTCCGTGCGCGTTCGATTTCTGTAACAGATGGTGTCGATGGCGCTCTGAATCAAAAATCACCTGCTAGTAACATCTAGCTTGCATTTTACTGCCATAGGATCAGCGTCCAGTGTGGGTAAAGCTGATTTCCATCTTGCTTTATTCATCCTAAAAATGTTTTGTAGTGTTATGTTGTGAATCTCTCTCTCTCTCTCTCTCTCAAAATGGTGTAGTAGATAGTGCTGTGTTTCTAGTGGTGTCTGTAAATGCGTGTGCATGCGTGGATGCAGACGGCGATAGAGGCCTTGGCAGTGACTCTGTACCTACCCACGCATTGAGATTTGCAGTCGTCTTACTAGTGGTAATCGAAAAAGAGGAGATTTAAGGCTCTTGTCATGTCTTGGGAGTTCTGTCAGCTGCCTCCTGTTGCAGTCTGGAAATTTGTCTAAAAGTTGCTGTTTTAAAATACCTAGAAATGAAAGCAAGCAAAGAAATTAGAGTCTTCTTGCTACATTTAAGGCCTCTTAGCTTTCTGTGTTCTGCTTCTAAAACTCACCCTAACATTTCTCCCTAATCTGTTACCAATCTTTATTAATATTTCCTACTTTTTATCATCCTTTGCTTTGGCAACAGGCATGTATGTGCATGTGAAGAGTATTTCTTGCTCTCGATGATGCATCTCGTCCTGTACGAGTGCCTTGATACTGCAGCGATTAAGTGAATAACACAGAGGCACAGTGACACGGATCAAGGGAATGTCCTGAGTGTGTGGCTTTTTGGTGAATATCCCTGCAGGAGCCCAGTGGAGCGAAGAGAGAGACTGTGCTTTGGAGAGCACTGTAAAGACATGCCAGTTTGGGGGAAGGAGCTCAGTGTGGCCAGATGAGGTGGTTGGTGTGTGCTAAAGATAAGGGATCCTCTTCTAGAGCACGCTGCAGGGAGGGGAAAGGTTTTCTTGGACATCACCAAGCTTTGCTTTTGGCCTGCAAATTCCCCCAAGGCTTGAGCAGACACCTAGCTAACTGGGTAGTGTACATGGGCAAGGAGTGCCTGTGGAGGGCCAGGTCCAAGAGAGGTGGTGTTGAGGAGCTCTAGCTAAACTCTTGCTCCTCAATCCCCACTGCTCATTTCCCATTAGCCTTGGGCATAAATTTGTAGGTGCCTCAGGTTTTTTTCCTTAAATCAGCCAGGCACTTCAGATACCTGGAGGATGCCGCAGTCATGTCGGGACTGGGCACCCAGCGAGTAACTTGTGTTTGTTTTCAGTTGGGATTAAGAAATTACGTTCTTCCCAGCCTGTGCTCTGGGGCTTTCCATTGTGTCCTCCCCACTGTTTGTGTGGGCGGCCTCTGCTTTATTAAGCATTATTTGTGGTGGTGTCTATAGACTGTGGTTACCACCTCCGTGACTACAGCTCTTTCTGGACCTTTGAAAAGATGAAGAGGTTTTCTTTGAGAAGGACCCTGCACTGTAACTATGCTGCATGGGAGGCAGAGCATCAGACAAACATGTCTTTAGCATGCGTTGCTCGGGTGCTTCAGTCACCTCGTGCACAGTGTAGGGGATGCCCTCAGTTCTCAGCTCCAGCCCCAAACCCCTTTCCTGCAGGTAGGCACTGCCACACAAGATGTTATGGTGACACGGAGAGATGTTACCAGGCTGGCCCACAGTATGCTTGTGATTCCACAGTCAGACATAACCACTCTCATATTGTGTAAGAGAGGAGCAGGTAAACTCCTGACTGCAGGGAGTCCCTCTGTGTTCAGGCAATCGTATACTTTTCCCAGTCTTATGGTTGAGCGAGTAATGAAGCTCAGTGTTTCATTCTGAGTGCCTGTTTCAGGGAGCTCTTAGAAATGTAAAGAAACCTTTAGGACTGACTGTATGGCATTGCTGTGAGTAGTGCCTCCTTTGCACACAACAGGAACGTAACTGAAGGGGTTAAAATGTGCTGTTTACCACATATATCCACCTTCTGCCTCTGTATCGCATCTATTTTAACTGCACCATATGCTTGTAACAGCCTCCTCTCTTTTCAGCAGCTGGTGGATGTCCAGTTCTTCCTTTCTGCAATTAAAGTCATTCCTTGAGGAGCCATCAAAACCTCGGGGTGTTAAAGACAAATTAAAACTTACCTGGGAGGTTTGAAGGTGAATGATGCAAAGTGCATCGTTTAACTCTACCTTGGATGGTCAGCCCCGTCTCTTCGCCGTATGGAGCTAGAATTTCAGGGCAGGTTAAAGAGAAAATAAAAGCGTGCTTATTGTGGGAAGGATGGTGCTGACAAAGGGCGTTCGTTTAAGTCCTCTCTCCAGCCCCTACTTGTTTTTCGTGGCTGAGGGCATCCTTTACTCAGATCCTAGGTGACTTGGTTTTTTCATTCCTTTATTTTTCTTGTTTGAAGGGGCTGTGCAGGTGCTGTCTCAATCGGACCTATGGCCAAGAAATTCAGTCCTGGCTCTGCTTAGCCTGCTCACTGACCTTCAGCCACTCCTTTCATGTTGTTTTGCCTGCTTCCCCACCCGGGATGTTTATGTGTTAGGAGAATATATAATGCATTCTATTCCATGACAGTTCAAGTGCTTTGAGAATGAAGGAGGGATAGATTTAAATACAAAGGGAAATACTTCTTGAATAGTTGTTACTGTTATTATTTACACATCAATGAAAAAGTAACTCCAGAATCACAGAATCATAGAATGGTTTGGGTTGGAAGGGACCTTAAAGCTCATCCAGTTCCAACCCCCCTGCCATCAGCAGGGACACCTTCCACTAGACCAGGTTGCTCAAAGCCTTATCCAACCTGGCCTTAAACACTTCCAGGGAGGGGGCATCCACATGGAGTTATACCATGTTCCCTGGAGTTCAAGGAGTGCTTCTCACGTGCTTCTCAAGGCAGAATTTGTCCTTTAGACAGATAAAAATTTAATGGGGCTACCAGGAGTGCAGCTGTCTCTCAACGTGGCTAATCACAATAATGGAAGTACCATCAGCCCCAAGCACTCCTAAATTTCCCTAGAGTTTCTTTCCAGGTAGGTGTTTCCTTTCAGCATCTTGCCTTTCATTTCAGCATCAGTGAAACTTTGATCCAATATTCACGCTGCCGCCGGGCTCGTGAGAGCAGCAGCCCCTCTGCGCATCGCTTACCGCTCACCTCCGCACGAGAGGGTTACGGGCTGCTGCGTGTCGGAAGCATGTAAGAGGCTCTCTGCTCAACTGACACTCGCTGCTGTCCTCAAAAAGGGAACTTCCCATCTTTAGTTTATCTGTAAAATGCATTGATGTAAATCAGAAAGCACCCTACTCATTTAGGAGACGCAGGTGTTGTGTGTTCATTGAGGGTCGTTAATGAAACGATCACTCCTGGAGCTGAACTGGACCCTGCTGTAGGTTGTGTGTAAAAATGTTATGTAATTTACTGACACAAATCAGTTGATTTAGAACCTATGCTTGATAGGTACCTAATTATATTAAATTACTTCTAAAACTGTGAAACACATTAATTTAGGAAACACTTTAGCATAATGTCATTAGCAGGGATTCTGCTCACGATTTTCCTTTTTTTTTTTTTCAGCTCTGTTAGGCTTAAAACACAAATTAAATAATGACAAATTTATTCAAGGGTATTTGTTAGATCTGAGATCTGGAATTATCCCCCAGGCCATCGTTCTCAAAGATACTGAGGTGCCTGTATCTCACTTATTTCAGAGGGCTTAAATAACTAAGTCTTAGGAGCTCCGAATTTTTTTCTATACCTTTCTTCACGATAGCTTGTATAGACTCCTCTTCTGTTCTGTTTATTCATAATTCAAACTTGTGAATGTGCCCTAAGATGTTCTTTATGAATAAAGCAGAAAGAAAGGTGAATAAGCAGAAGTGGCTTAAGGCTTCACCTGTGAAAATGAGTGTATTTTCCCTCCGTTGGGTACTGTTGGGAATTTCTCTCTGAAGCACCCCAGTCTGTGGCTGTTGCTACGTTCCTGTTTCCATCGTGTGTGATGACTGAGCCCCATATAGAAATTCAGCAAGGGGTGATTGATGGTGGTCCCTGGTAGCAGAGTCATTCTCCGCTCCCTTCTTTCATTTTGCTGCTCTTTTGGAAGATAAAGACTCTGTAGCAATCAGATGGGCAGAAACACAGAACTTTTGAGCGGCGGCGGTGTGCGCTGAGTGCCTTTTATCCATTGCTGTGACATAAAGATTGGTACTTGGGTCATGCTCGTGGGAGGATGTTTTCTCAGAAATCCTTTTGCTCTTGGGAAAGAAATTGGGCAAAAGGTGTTGATTTCTTGTGTGACATGGGATGGAGGAGGATAAATCAAAGCCCTCCTTTGCTGTCCGTTCAACAGGAAAGAGATCATTATCAAAAAGGCAAGCAAAGCTGTACCCAGTAATTACTGTTACCCCACAGAGACACCGCCCTTGTCATTTCTTTTACTGGTAGAAGCTTGAGGTGTATGAAGTGTTCAGCAAGGACATTTCTGTTTTACATTTCAGTTGAACTCCTGCAGGGGTTTTTTTGACAGGTTTTTTCTGTGTCTTGTTTTGTTGAGTGGCTTTCTAAGAGTTCTTTGTGTCCTTTCCTGGCACAGGGCACAGCGCTCGGTGTGAAGCCCTGCAATAAATAAGGTGTACGGTAGCAGCTCTCCAGCAGTCCTTGCCTGCTGGCACACCTTTGTGCAGGTCTGCCGTGGTTTTACCGCTGTATAAAATGAGAACTGTGGTCACCATTCCTTATGCAGGTGCCTGAGGACTCTCTACTCTGCCGGTGCTTTGGCGGTGACATTTGCTATGCATTTTTGACATTTTTGTTTAAAAGTTTCCTACCTGCCAGCATTTTTTATAATTTAACACCTGTGAGAGCCTTTGGCAAAAGAGTTAAAGAGAAGTTGTTGAACCATACTAAAGCCAAGCTGGCAGAGGCTGTAGAAAACGATGATGTGTGAGTGTTTAACCACCAGAAATAATGGCATGTTACCCATCACCATGCGGGCGTTGTCGGTGCTGCCCAAACACCGCGTGAGCATTATTTATTTTCACCGGTGAGTTTGGAAACAGCTGAGTGAAAATAACACTTGGGCTGTCTGCAAAGCGTTGGCTGATGCGCTGAGGGGAGGACAGCTGGGAAGAGATGAAAACTTTTCTCCTCTAAAGTTGTGGTTCTGTGTTAGAGTTCAGCTTTATTCAGCAAAGTGTTTTTCGTACAAATTGCATCCTCAGTCCCTTCAGAGAGTTGAGTGATGGAATCAGCTGAATAATAGCAGCACAGGAGGAGAGAAGTTTGAGTCAGAAATGAGGTGTTTTCAAGGGATGCTTGAAAAACCCCACCACTTGTGTTTAGCTGTTTGCATTATTTGAAGCATTGCAGACTCAGGTACACATTTCCAAGCCTAAATTGGTGTATGTACATGGTCAGGATGCTCAGAGTTGGCTCCTACAGGGATATGACCTGATATTTTTGCAGAAGTGCTGTGTGTCTGCCATTCTTCTTGACCCCACCACAGGCTGGGGCTGCTCAGCACAACTGGCCCCGCAGCTGCCATACTCGGTTGCTTCAAATCCGCTTCTAAGATGCCTGAATTTTAGACACCAGGGGTGGAAAGCTGGCTCCAGACCCGCCAAACGAACACACAGAGGAGATGTCGTGCTCCAAATGAGTGGGCTTACTACTTTGGTCACCAAACCATGCAGAAAGGTGCACTTGTGTGTAACTATGACTGTTCAAACACTGTCTCCTACCCGGCTTGCTTGTGCAATTGCTTCAGCATTTCTTGCTTGCTTTTTTTTTTTTTTCCTTTTTCTTTTTTTTCCTTTGACTTTTCAACTTTGCTCTTTTCCTCCTCTCTGCTGCTGCTACTGTCTCCTGCTTGCACCACACAAGCACGCAGCCCACTCGAGAGCTCTGTGCCCTGCCTAGCGATCCGTACGTTGGATGATGAACTCCGGGTGCAGCGCAGCCCCAGCGTGGGATGGCTCAGTAAGTCCAGGGCCGGGGTAAGGATGGGTGGGCTCAGGGGGGGGATGAGAGGAAGAGGAACGGGTGACTCGTACCAGCCGGTCTGCTAACGCTTGCTGCTGCATTAACAGTGGGAAGACTGCAAATGTGTTCCTTGTGGAATGGTTGCTGCTCTGGCTGTCCATGGAACCCCCACTATCCCCTCCCGCTGCTCTATTTCACTCTGTTTTGCTTTTTTTCTTCATCTGGGATGAAACAGGTAGGTCAGCCTGCATTCCCCTTCAGGGGGTGGTCTCCCTCCTAAGCAATCTAGTGACATTTCTTTCATCTATGGATAGATGTACTTTGGCTCTGAAAAGAGCTTCATAAATTTTACCACCAGTGCAGCATTATATATGCAACAAGCTTAAATATTTTAATTTCCATCTAAATTAAATACAAAACTAGGCTCTCTTTGTCACACAGCTAGCAAGCCTCGCCAGCTTTATCTGTCAGTGATGAGCTGGACTTTTCTCAGGCTCGCTTCTCTCTGATTATCCTTTGTAAAATGTTACTCATCAGGAGCCTTGCTGGTGGCGGAGGTGCATGCTGTGCCCCCAGGAAGGCACAGCTTATTGCACTGATGGCACAGAAATGTTCTTTAGAGGCCATAGCGATCTACAGAAATGTGAATTTCAGGATATCCCCTGTGAAAGATGACTATCAAACCTGTTAGTAGAATGATGTAATAAGATGGAGGGGTTTAGACTGCCTGCCTTACTTCTTGCTCCAGTACTTAGAATCATGAAACCATCAAATGGTTTGGGTTGGAAGGGACTTTTCAAGGCCATCTAGTCCAACCCCCCTGCAGTGAACAGGGACATTCTCAGCCAGATCAGGTTGCTCATAGCCCCGTCCAACCTCACCTTGAATGTTTCCAGGGATGGGGCTTCTACCACCTCTCTGGGCAACCTGGGCCAGTGTTTCACCACCCTCAGTGTAAAAGATGTCTTCCTTACATCTAGTCTACTTGCCTGAGCACAGCCAAGGAGAAGCTCACGAGACAGTGATGTAAATTAGGCCTGAATCAGGAAAAAAATATCCTTGGTTAGCAAACTGCGTGAGGGTGAACACCGTGTGCCAGAGTCTTTGGCTGAAATCTCGGCAGCAGAAGCTTTTTACTGCGCTGGTTTGTTCAGGGCCCTGAGATCATGTAGGCTGAGAGGCTTGTTGTCTCCTTCTGCTCCTCTCAATTTCCTCTCGATGCAGAGAAGCTGCTCACCCGAGGACTCACAAATTTTTAAGGTTAGGTTTTTTTTCTCTTCTTTCAGGTCTTTTCAGAACTGGCATTGCTAGGCTTACCCCAGAGGCTGAGATGACCTGCATCACTGTCACCTCCAAATGGTTGACTCTGCTGCAGAGAGATGCTCTTGTGAGCAAGCTTGTTACACAAACATTAAAAAAATATTATTGGACATGCCCTCCCTGGTTTTGGGTCATCAAAGGTGCACAGCCATGAGGAACCTGAGTCAGAAGGGATTTAGGCTGTACAGATTTGAGCCACAGTGTCCACAGAGCCATGTGGCTTTTGAGCCAACATTGCACATGTTGCATTTCCAGCAGCTTTTTTCTGTTACTGACTTTACTTGGCAATCAAGATAAATTCTGCCGAAGACTTTCTTGTTGGATTCCTCTCACTCTGTAGCACTCAGGTGATAGAAACTGGTAGAAACTTTGCTTTGACTCACTGAGCTGCGTGACACCAATTAGCAGCGTGAACAAGCATCGCGTTTTAAAGACAGCGCTTCCCTGATTCTTGATTTGATTTTATTGGCTCAGATTTACAGAGCAGCCGTGTGTATCTCTGCATCGAGCTTCAATCTTCCATTTTAATTTATGAGTACGTTATATATTTGTCAAAGATTTCCCAGAATTGGCAGTGCCTGTGCAACCTTTAAAAGATAATTAATTGCACCGTACAAGAAAAAGGAGCCCTGGGTTTCAATAATGGGCTTCAGGATTACAAGAACCTGGGTTTATTTGAGGGGTTTTTTTGTCCAGCTTTGCTTTTTACCAAATAAAAGTATTTTATTAAATATCCATATCCCAGAAGAAGTTGTGAACAAAGTAATGTCTGTGCCACTTAACAGGCTCGATATACATGAGCAAGTGTGATCACTTTTTTCCTGTTCTGTTTGTGTGTTTATCTCCTACCTACAGATTCGTATCAAAACATTCAATCCAAATTTGTAGCCATTTCTAAGTTTGACTTGCTAATAATTAACTAGGAGAATGGTTATTAATGCATGTAGCTTAAACCAGTCTTCCAAGTGGTGGTTCTCGTTTTATGAGTGAAGATATTTGTAAAAACTTTAGAGAGATGGGTAGGGTCATAAATCTGTCTCGCAGTAACAGCAGGAAGAGGAAAAGCTGAGGACCCCTCATTTACGATACCAAATTTCTCTGATTGTGCTTGGCTTTTGCTGTGGTGAAGCTCCTGGATGTGGCCATCACACACAGTAGGTATATTGTGATTCCAAGTGGCTCAGAGGAGAGAATGCTTTGAGTCTGTCTCCCCACAGGCTGAATATGTTGTAAAGAAAACCCAACTTTCTCTTGCTGTTCCTTTTTTATGCTCAGTGTGCCAATTTATTATAGAGCTTGTTTGCACTGGGAGCTGGTGAACACTGAAAACTTGAACTTTCCTTTTGGCATGAATATCAAAGCACAAGTTTAATCAATATTTTGTCGAAATGTAGCCTAAGTTGGGAAATGCCTCAGTGCCATTTCCTTTTGGGTATTTTCTGTCTTTCCAGTGACATTCATGGCCAGAAACTCTGTGATAACAGCTCCTGTTGCTGTGCTTCTGGTTCCTGTGAGCGTGGGTGAGAAAGGATGGGAAAATTTCAGAATAATTAAAAAAAAAAATGCATGCTGACTGCTGTGGTTTATGATACTGTGTCCATCCCAGAAGACTTTTTTTTTTTTAATTAAATAATTTTTCTTCTTTTACAATTATAGCTCTTTCTGTGTTTCTTTGGTTTTGACTACAAATGCTTTTAGTGGGGTTGTAGAACTGAATTCTGAAATCATGGGGCTTTTTTCTGAGTTCTTTAGAACTATTTCTGTATATTCTGCTCTGTGTCTCTGAGAACACAAGAATGAGCAGGATCAGCAGTTCGTAAGGGAGCAAGCAGCTCCTCACTAGCTGCTTTGCAGTGCTTCAGTGGCAGCGTGTCAGGTTTACAGACGAGCAGTTGGTCTTGGAAAAAGAAACAGAGGTGAACTGCTTCAGTCCCCCCTTGTCTCTGGGGGTTTTTCCTCCTCTCTCTGGGGTATCTGGCATGGGGAATTGGTGACTTTTGGTCTATCAGTGTGGTGCACACGTTGTTTTAATCAGTAAAATGCTTAAGGTTCATGAGCTTACTTGAAGAAAAGTAGATGGACTGTTTCGAAGGACCAAGAGCTGCCAACCTCCCTCGCTGCCTGAGCTACGTACCAAAGTCATGGATGTTGAGGAGTGTAGGGTAGATGCCATCTATGTAGGAGAGCTAAGGCAAGGGGTTTGCAGGTCGAGGTGACCGTGAGGGTCCCAGCCCTGTTGAGGGTTGGGTTTGTGACTGGGTCCTGGGTGACCGAGCAGCATCAGTGTCAGCAGCCTATTGCTGCTTTGCTTTTTCTCCTGCAGGCAGGAATTATGGAAAGTCCTTCGGTTCTTTTGCTCTCCTAAGAGTCATGGGAACGCTGTGGGTCAGAGATGACAAAGCCTTAGCATCTTAATATCACATGTGCCACGTAAAGTCACAGAAAGCAGCCTGTCAGGGTCTTAAATTCCCTACATCCACCTCCCTGGTGCAAGGAAAGGTGTTGCTGTAGCCTGAGCCTCTGTGTTCTTCTGAGTGGATGGAAACAGGTGCTTTAACTGGTGTCGACATTGTTCTTACAGGCAGCCCCGCCATGACTCACAGAAACCTGACTTCCACCAGTCTGAACGACATCTCTGACAAGCCCGAGAAAGATCAGGTAAGCTTCAGATACAGACCTTACTTGGTGAAGTGTATGGTGAGGAGATGGATGGTGGGGAAAGAGGCTCTATACCATAAAGCTGAAGCAGAAGAAGAGGGTGAACAAGGTGAGTAGAGTGTTTCCAAGTCATGTGACTGGATCCTCTGCTTTTTAAGCACCAGCCCTTGAACACAGCAGGTAAAACTCTTGCAAGGCCTGAAGCAAGTGATGCCAGGTTGCTGATACCCATGAGAAAGGAGGAAGAATATCCCAGATATTGATGTATTTTGGGTCCTCTTCTTGCTTAGAAGAGAGTCTTCAGGGGTTACAGCAAGAGCCTGCACAGGAGCTGAGGTCCTGCTGCACTCCAGGGCGTGTGTTCACAGGGGCCACGGGGTAGATGAGGAGCATTCAGGGCAGTGCATCCCTCCTACAGCAGCTGGTGGGATAGCAGATGCTACCTCGCCCCGCGCAAGTGTGCGTCGCTTCAGAGAGGCAACTGTGCTGCCAGGTAACCGTGGGAGAACAGCTCCGAAGTGGAGATGAGTAATGAAGTTAAAGTTGGCCTTTAGTGCCAGATCTCCACCAATTTGACCAATTTCTTCAACTAGGGTCGTGTTTGTGGTATGTCACATGGGCTGTCTTTGAGTTGTGTTCTCGTTCTTTCTGGGAGCTGAAGAGTCTGGGGGGTAAGATTGAGTTTATTTCAACTCTTAGAAAACTGGGATCTGAATAAGGTCTCTGTGCAAATTTCAAAAAAACCTTTGTCTTGGTTGGAGAAGGGAGTTATTCTCAAAGCATGCCTGTTTCTTTTAGAGAACCTTTTGATTTCGTGTCTTTCAGCATTCTCTAGTCCCATGGTTATTCTGAATGCAAATGAGAGTTACTCTGGAAAATTATTTGGGTAACGCAGTAATGCTGGCCAGCTGAGAATGACTCTAGTCCTTCAAATGATGGCTGGTTGCAATCTCCTGTAACACAGCAACATAATCAATGTAGAAAAGTCTGATTAGAGTAATTAAATATTTAAAAAATAAATATATGTATATATTTAAGATAAATAACTGTACTTTCACGTAAAGAGAAGGGGGCAGCGTGTTTTGTCCTGACCTCAGTGTCCTTCAGAGCTGTAGCAGACATCTGTGTCGGTTGATTTTGCAAAATACCTGTTTCCTTTAATATATGTGACCACACTTGAAGAAAGAGTAGGATTTTAAAATAGCTTTTTTTAATTGGAAAGACTGGTATCTTTTATAATTCTAATCACATTATAATTGGGGTCTTATGGATAGACTAGCAGAAAACTAGGTGTGAGTGTTGCAGCAGGCTTTGTACATCTCAC
>NW_010319609.1:16009-76682 GCF_000700745.2 Antrostomus carolinensis | reverse complement strand
GTCTCTGGACACGTACAGATAATAGACTTTTTGTGTGGAATTGGGTGTAAAAATAGATGTTTTAGTAGTGCTAGTAGTGAAATCTGTTAATAAATCCCGTTCAGAAGTGCACTCCAAAGTTTTCAACTTTCAATGTTGGTTATGCTCAACTGTTTGTAGTGAAAACCGTTACTTGAAAACTAACTAGTTCCAAAAAGCCGCTTAGTTAATTAGCCCATGTCCTGCTGATGAACTCTGCACAATAGAACCCTTGTACTGTACGCCTTTCGAAGCTGGCCTGGGAAATCACCTTAGATCTCAGTTTTCATTACTGATTGACTGAAACTCATGCCTTGATAACATTTGTGGAATTGTGGTCATGCCTGGCAACTTTTTTGAGCAGAACTTAGCATGCCATACAGGAGGCAGGGGAATAATCCATCGTGTAACGACAGCAGGAGCTGGGAAGAGAACAGATTTTCTTGCCTTGACAACACAGTGACTGGCTTTCATTATTTTGGGGTCCTCTTTGGAAGCTTGACAGTTAATGGGGCCATAGAGTGAACTATGAGTCTGCTGGAGAAAGAGACCATTCCAATTTTTATGTATATGTGTGTGTCCAAGAAGTGCTGAATAAGATAAATAAGATAAATAACTGTACTTTCACGGAAAGAGAAGGGGGCAGTGTGTTTTGTGCTGACCTCAGTGTCCTTCAGAGCTGTAGCAGACATCTGTATCAGTTGGTTGATTTTGCAAAACACCTGTTTCCTTTCATATATGTGACCACACTTGAAGAAAGAGTAGGATTATAAAATAGCTCTGAAGTCAGTTTGTAACAGTTTGTTTGACATTTTTTTGTTTGGGATCATTGTCTGTGGAGCCAAACCACGAGCAGATCTCTTGGCACGCTGCAGTTGCCTCACCACTAGTGAGTACTGATTTTTTCCATTCAGTTCCATGTTCACCACAACTGGTGGTTTCCAATGATAGCCTTTGAGGTTAGAGGCAACAAAACAAGCCTGGAGAAGGTCAGAAGATGACACTCTGGGTGGGGGAAGGCTCTATGCAGAAGAGTGGCGGGTGTTGGCATGTTACCTAATACACTTGGCCACCTCTCTCTCCCCTGTTACTGGCAGCAGTGCTTGAGCGTGGTCACCTGGGCCAGGCTGCTTTCAGGTGCCTTGGGTTGTGGTGGGTTTTTTTAGACAATCCAGTTAAGGGGCAGTAAGCAGCTGGGACCTCAGCTACAAAGGCCACAGCCCAGATTGACCCCTCTGAATACAGGCACTTCTTTGAGGTGCCTGTTTTCAAGCCTTGTCTCCTGAGCATATTTTCCAGTCCTGGAGGAGAGTTGGAGTTGCAGAGTTGGTTTGGGTTTCAGGTGGACCTCTTGGACAGTTGCTTCACAAGTGCCAGAAGAAGCAGTGCTAACATAGACAACTCTGTGAAGAGGCTTAAGCTAGAACAGATGCATTTATGCTTTTGTACATGTGTGTGCCATGGCAGCACCTGGGTGAGGTGGGCGCTTCTGTCACCGCGGGACGGAGAGGGGTTCACATTGCTTGGGATCTAGTCGAGGGCGTGGCAGTGGATCCCAGAGGATCTGTCAGAGGATGTCCCTCCCTGAGGTTTGCAAGGGCCTGTGTTTTCCTGCCCTGCAGAGAAATCAGGAAAGATGCTGGTGTTCAAAGGCGAATTCACGATGGAGATGGTGACAACGGGATTGGCCTCCTCCAGGGACAGAGCAACAGTAGGTGACCACGAGGAGCGAGAGAAGATGAGAACCCTCAGCTTGCCCGTGACTGCAACCTCTGTATAACGAGGAGCTGGGCTTTGCTGAACCTGGTTAGATGTCCTGTTGAGCTCAGTGGCTTTCTCACAGGTTGCAAAGATGAGTTAGAAGACAGGCAGCACTGAGGGTAAGGGGTGACAAAACACACTGACATGAGTACAGCCAGTGGTGATAACAAGATACAGGGTTTTATTAAAATCATAGATAGTACTCCAATTTACCTGTAGTAAGCGTTGTGAAGTTGGTTCCTCTACCCTTACGGAAGAGATGGTTTCATGCTTAACTTTGGATTTACTTTGATCTTGCTTCTGTTTTGTTTTTCTCATACTCTTTGCCTTCTTAACGCACTCTTTAGAGTTAATCTTCTTACTGGGTAACCATTAAGCTCTTTCACAAAGAAAATGAACTTAGGATCCCTCTTGGAAAAGGCTAGAGTCAGGAAAGGACAGAAGACTCTTGGGCTCTTTCCAAAGGACCAGCAGAAAAAGGGCTACCCGTTCCCTCGGTGCCAGGGCCAAGAGCCATCAGCTGGAGGGGAAGGGAAGAGGCTCGCTGGCTGAAAGGCGAGGAAGGAGCAGAGACACGCAGGCTGTGCTTGCCGATGGCAGGTTTCCAAAAGGTTCTCCTGTTCAAGAGATTTCTTCGCCCTTGGTTTCCCACAGCAGCCTCTCAAACACCAGATTCAGGAAAATAAATAATTTAATTGAGTGGTACAGCAAAAAGAGCAGCTCGAGCTGGGCGCCTCCGGAGAGGGACCCAGGGTGGGAAATCCCTTACAGTCTACGCACCCCTTCTTCACGCGCTGTTCACCAGCCTTGCACGTGCCTCTTGGTCTGATGGTAGTTTCTGGTCTGGGGTCTGCTTGTTCCTTGTTGGATTCCTTCTCTGTCTCCAGGTGGGCCACCCTCAGTGTTCTTATCTGGACGGGTTACAGCTTCTGCTGACGGTCGTAGCTTCCTTCGCTCCCAGTTGGCACTGGTTTTAGGGCCTTCCTTCATGTAACTAAGCAAGAGTTCAAGACAAGTTCAACTTTTCTAGGTGAAAGTTCCCAGGTTGCAGCCTAAGGCTTCAGTGAATCTAGCTGCTCATGCTAAATTATGCTAAACACACAGTATATGATACCGCACAGAGCGATTCAGTCTATTTAAAACTTATTTATTTCAGCTAAATAACTAGTGTTCCTTAACACTCCATTGGCCTTGCTCTCTGTATATGCCCAGCTCTGGCAATAGTAATTTTATGACATCACTTAATATATGTATATTATTTTATATATGTGTCTTTTGTCTGGATCTGCTCACTGCCATGCCTGATGGGACGACCACACACGGGCTCCTTGGAGCTGGGGCTGGAGGTGTGAACCCAGTGCTCTGCAGCCAACCTGCTGCACTATTTAAGACCAATGTGGTTGGCTTGTTCTTTGATAATTTTAAAATAATTGCACTAATTTTTACTGTCACCTTGTCCTCTAAAAACAATTTCAGTGTACTGCTATTCACTAAAACAACCCAAACCAGTCTTGCCATAGCTTAAGTGTCTGCCTCTTCATCTCTTTCCCCTGTGTTATCAAGTGTTTATAGACATGTGATAAGCAGTCACATTAGCAGCTTTAGCAAAGGAGAGAAGGCTTCATGGAAAATGGTGGAGTTAGAACATGGTCATTGGCTTTGTGTAGTTCTCCTCCTTATATATTGGAGACTGGATGAAATAATTTTGCCATCAGAATAAGACTGTGTGAAATCATAAAACGATGTGGAAATCTGAAACTAATAAAGTCCTGGGTTACTTGTAAGGGTGGGATGTCAGCTAAATTGTAAAAATGTCATGTTACTCTTTTTTCCCCTTTAATTTATGGAAAGCAAATGACTGTAAAGCTGAAACAAGAGGAAGGGCCAATTACCAAAACGCAGAGTTTGCAGAAAACCTTTAACTGCAGATTACTCTTGACAAAAGTTGCATCGATAATATTGATGTGGATCTCACGTGCCTGTGGCAGACAAAACACAGTGCCCTCCTACCTCGACTGCATATACCGGCTGCTCTGGGTAGGCTGCTTGTCACGACTGGTGGTCTGTGGAAAGGGAAATTAATGGGACAGTGGTTTATTGTTGATTTTGATAGTGCAGAGTCAGTTACAGTCAGCGGCAGCACGGTGTGTGGACACCACAGCTTTGCCGAAGCGGCTGTGCCGTCAGCACGGCGTTCTCCTGCGTAGAGCAGATTGTGGAGAGCATCTGCAGGCAGCAGCGAGCCACAATTCCTGGTTGAGCAAAAGAACGTGTATTTTCTCCTAGATGTTCAGCCTTAATTTAGTCTTATATTGTTATTTCAGGGCATTGGGATCTATCTGAACGACCACCAAAGTGTTTTACCCATCAGGTTCCCAGCTGAGCTTGTGGGATAAAAAGCCCTAAGAGGATAGTTAATGATGTCTGCAAGAGGCAAAGGTTTGTGGGGGAAGAAGTGAAGAGAGGGAGAAAGCTTTTATTCCCACTTGCACACTCAATAATCACGCTGTCTTGCAGGAGATGTAACAACTGGAAAACAAAAAGGGGAGCTCCGAAGGGAGCCTTCCCTTTCCGCCTCCAGCGGTGCGGGAAGCTTGCCCCACAGCTAAACAAAAGGCTTTTGATTCACTCTTCCTGCCGCTGGCGTATCTGTCGGCAGGGCTCAGGCAGCCGCGCGTGCTTCCCCATCTATTATTTATGAATATTGAAGCCAGGTCGTTTGCATGAACCGGCTCCTCTCTGCCCTGAGAATGACAGCTTGGTTCCTTCTACTGTGGTACACTGAGATTGCAAAAGAGACTGCTTCAGCACCCTGAGCATCTTGCAGAAGACACCAGGGCCCTGACTCAACCCCCTCCGATGAGAAATAGCTTCGATAAACCCCCCGAGTTTTGATGTTGCTGTTTTACCCTGTTTGTGCTCTGGGCTTGTTTGACGTTCTGGCAGTTTGTAAGGTAATCAGGGAAGAGGAGGTGTGTTCCCTTTCATTGTGCTGGAGTTGGCAGGACACTGCTTCTGAGGTAGCACTGCGGAGAAGTGATTTGCCTTCGTTTGTCTTACTTCATGAGGTCTTGGCTGCAGTTCACGTACTGGTCATTTGCAACTAGTTAGACAAGCAGAGGCAGTGGCACTTTTGGACAATTAATTTTTCTTTTCTGTTTTCTGATTAATAAACCAGCATCCAGGCTTCCTGCTCTCTCCTGGGCTCTGAGCTCTCTATTGCCAGATCTCTCAGTGGTACCAGAGCGGTGTCTGAAAGACCAAAGCTTCTCATGGCAGGAGAATTCCTCCAGCTCTCAAAGGTCGAGCTGTTTGCTCAGGTTTTTTCCTAACACCATATTGAATAACACCAAAATGAAAGACCTAATGAAGGTCTTTCTTGAGCTGTCAGAAAAGACAACCTTGTGGTTTACTCTCATCTGGTCCACAGCAGAGGTGGGTCTAGTAAAAGCAGGTGCTTCTGGTGGGCTGCCCAGCAAACCTGGGGAAGGTGAGTGGGATGTACATGTGTATGTACATGCAGGTTGTTCAACCACATATAGTTAGAAAAGATGTAATGCTTCTGCTGGTTTGGGTGCATCTTGGACGAGTACATCATCTATATGTTTAATGGATATAAGGTTTTCTGATATATTTATGTCTCTCAGCCACTTCCTACTTGGGGTTGCTCTTGCCTGAGCTCCTGCCAGCTTGCAAGAAGCCTTTAATCAAAGAGGGTGCCCAGAACAGGGCTATGAAAGAAAAGTGCCGGGCAGCAACAGCAGTTCAGTCTGCTGGCAACTGAGTGAAGGTCTGCACAGGGACATCCCACACTTCACTCTTCGTTGCTGGTGGCATCCCATGCTCCTCTCTGATTTTATTACAGGCTTGTCTGCAGGTCAAAGAGATTGCCAGTGCAATTATGGCATGCTGACAATTCTGCGTGGCAGACCCGCAGCCTGTACCAGCTGGACCCACCAAACTGGGTGATCTGTAGTGATGAGAAGTGCTCCTTTTGCTGGTGTGAGCTTTGTACCCCAGGAGAGCAGGAGTTTTTTCACACGGCCAACTGATGTGGCTGCACTGGTGAAACATCTACCTGTGGATTATGCCTACATCTGGAAGGCTGGCTTTGTGCTCCTGACTGCCCAGCTCTTTGCTGGAAAAGCCATTCCTCTGCTGGTGTAGATGACGATGGCTGCTTGCCTGCTGCTGCCTGGGTGTTTTGCTGGTGTTACTTTTCTCCTCTCTCTGATTTTCAGTGCGCATCAAGATAGGCTTTTCTGTGTGGTTTTCAGCTTCCTAGCCAGTTTCAAAGGATGCTGCCGCACACTGGCCTGGAGTTGCACTGTCTTGAGTCACAGATGCTTCAGGAGAACGTTTATAAAAGCATTCCCATTAATCTTTGGGAATGCTCGTGGCCTTGCTTATACTTAGTATTGCTTAAGCTGTGTTTGGGCTGAGCTTTGGCAATGTACCTTGGGTCTTCACTCTGCCTGTCCCATGCAAGACATCTCAAACTGCTCCGTGCCTGCAGCCACATCCCTTCTCCGTTTGAGCAGCCTTTTTGGGGCAGACAGGGTTTTAATGCTCTTTGCAGTGCCCAGGAGATAGTGTGTCATTTGTGGTGTTGGAGCTCAGATTGTAAATTAGCCCTTGATTCCTGTAGTCTTAATAATTTGAAAATGTTTAAAATTATTTTTTCATCTTTAACTGTGAGTGAAAGGGATTGGGAAGACTCGGAGTGCAGCCTTTATCTGCCCCTTTGCTGCTGCGGTGCACATGGACCACAGGAAGCTGGGGGAGTTCCCACTGCTGTCCCTCCTCTTGTGAAGAATCCCTCGGTCGTGGTCTGTTAAAATGTCCTTGTCAGCTCCAAATGGCTGGATCACTAGGACTTCTTTAATGCTCAAGATGTAAAATAAAGGTGACATTTAAAGAAAATCTTTTTATCAGGGACCTGTTACTACTGAGTGGGTGCAATAGCATATAGAGAATGACTAGATGTTGATCTAAGGGGAGTTTACTGACCTGGCGTTATCTCCACTTTCAAAGGACTCGTATATAGGACAACAGCCGGGTCTGAAGCTTAGAATCATATCACAGACTGGTTTGGGTTGGAAGGGACCTCAAAGATCATCCAGTTCCAGCCCTCCTGCCATCAGCAGGGACACCTTCCACTAGATCAGGTTGCTCAAAGCCTCATCCAACCTGGCCTTCAACACTTCCAGGGAGGAGCAGCCACAGCTTCTCTGGGCAACCTGTTCCAGTGTCTGACCACCCTCACAGTGAAGAATTTCTTCCTGATATCTAATCTAAACCTCCCCTCTTTCAGTTTAAACCCATTTCCCCTTTTTCTGGTCATTAACTGCCCTTTTGAAAAGTCCCCCCCCAGCCTTCCTGTAGCCCCTTCAGGTACTGGGAGGCCACTAGAAGGTCTCCCCGGAGCCTTCTCTTCTCCAGGCTGAACAGACCCAACTCTTTCAGCCTGTCCTCATAGAATCTGGTCAGTCAGAGAGAGGCACAAAACCCTTCTTATTTGTTGTGGTGTGTGCACTGTTTATTCAAACTGGTGTTTCCATATCAACAGGGAATCTGTGCCAAAGCCAGCTCTAAAGTTAAAAAAGAAATTGGCCTTGTTGAGAGAAACCCTCCTGCCCTTCCTGGGGGACCGATGGACGGGGAGGGTGCTGATGGCATCCCACTGTTTGCAGTGAAGTCCAGTGATTAACGGTGGGAATGATTTGCTGCTTTTCCTGTTTAAATGTCTCCTTTTTAGGTCTGTCAGCCTGGATGACCTACTTTCACTCCACGGAGCTTGAATGAAAATGACTTGTCTTCCAGTACAGGTCATTACCACCTTTTCTGAAGGAAAGGAGAAGGTTCTAGGAAGTTTAGTTAACTGGAGTTTCATTTACTGTGGATTTTTTTGTTGATGCAGAGAGCAGTTTGGCTTGCATTGTTTCTCCCTGCAGCGTGTCAGCAGCGTACCTGTAAAGCATTCCTGGGTAATACAGTTCTTTGCATAGACAGAACACAGAGGGTTGAAGCTCTCCCTGGAGGGATTCCTTCATGGAATTCATGAATTCATCTTCGGGCATTCATGGGATAATTTATGGGAAGGTCATCTTAAATGTACATGTGAACAGATACTGAAAAAACGAGAGGGGTAGATTCAAATTCTTGGGGGAATTAACCTTTCTTAAGCCAAAAAGCTCGGTGTGCCTGTGCTTGAGTGTGGGAACCCTGTGGTGAAACACAATGCTGTGGTGAGGTGAGCACACATACCCCCATGCAGAGTAATCAGAAGGCAGAGGGGAAATTTTAAATGGTGTTTGTTAAATAATGCAGCCCTCACTTCTTCCCCTGCTCCTGTACCTGTGGAGGAGTTTCTTCACCCAAGGCTTTGCTCGAGGTGCCACCTGCCAGGCAGAGGATTCCCTGTGTTGCACTTGGCTTTGATATAACAGGAATTTGGGGAACTGGATCCCTTTTGCCTGTGGTCAGGGACCATTAAGCCTTCCTTTAGTTACACAACACACCACATATGCATTAGGCTTGTGATGGTGATCTGTATGACCTGTGTTTATTTGGAATGCTCCGGTTTTACCATACTTTGGAGAGGGAAGAGCAGCATTTGGTGGGTGTGAGTTTTGCTGCACCATGAGCTGAGCAGGAGCTGAAGCCTGCAGCCATCTCCTACTCCAGCCTTCACATGGATTCTTCCTCTCCTTGTCGTCCCCACTTCAAGCACTGTCTGTTTTTAATCATAGAATCACAGAATCATTAAGGTTGGAAAAGACCTCTAAGATCATCGAGTCCAACCGTCAGCCCAACATCACCATGCCCACTAAACCATGTCCCTAAGCACCACAGGTGCTCATCTTTTAAATCCCTCCAGGCTCCAGGGATGGGGATTCCACCCCTGCCCTGGGCAGCCTGTTCCAGTACTTGACAGTCCTTTCAGTAAAGAAATATCTTCCTAATATCCAATCTGAACCTCCCTTGGTGCAGCTTGAGGCCATTTCTTGTCCTGTCACTTGTTACTTGGGACAAGAGACCAACATAATTGTGCAATGCTGGAGGTTGTTGAATGTAGGGAACTTGGAAATGGTATGTGGTGGAGTGAAAAAGAGCACGTTGGAATGGACTCTCTGTTGGAGACACTAAATATAATCTCTTATAAATATAATATGATCTAGTCTTTCAGCTTGAAAAAGCGTGGCTTGGAGAAGAGGGGGGAGACCTGTAAAATGATGAAGGGCATAAAAAAGAAGAGGGGGGGTAGAACTGGTAGCTTTGCTTTCCCAGAGAGGGACTGCCAAAAGCTGCCTTCCTGGGCTTTTAAGCAAAAGCCTAGAAATGATATTGCTGATATTTGCCAGCTCGATAGCTTCCTCAGTTTCTCACACCAGTGATGTTTGCTTTGGTCGCTCAGTTCCATTGGTGGTCCAACTAGATGCTGCTGATGGGAAGGGGGATTCAAGCTTGCGCTTCAGGTCCTGCGTGGCTGGAGGAAGGTGGCTTATGAGTTAGTATGTGTTTATAGCTTCCTTAAATGAAGTCAGTGGATGGCCCTTTCGTTCTGATTTTGGTGTAAGCACGTGGGGGCTTCCCTGCTGCAAACTGGGCAGGTGCTCTCAGGTGAGGACGATGGTGATAGCAACTGCTCTACCCATAGCAGAAAAGCTTGTACGAGTCATGGCCTCGCACTTCACCCACAGGTTTTCTTTCATCCCAGCCCTCCTTTCACTTAGGGCTGATTCTTCAAACAGGACATAGCTGCAAAGCTTTACATTGTGTAAAATAGGTGTAAGATGGCATGTGAATGGACTAGCTGTGTCCCCTCTTAGTTAATTGGGGCTCCTCTTCCCATGCAACTGGCATTTAAATCCAAGCAATGCTGATGGGCAAGTAGCCAAAGTCAGGAGGTGTTGCTCATGGTGCACAGTGTACGGTGTCCTATGCAGAGGCACAGGTAGTTGGTGGCATGTGGCACGTTGCAGAACTCTGTCCCCAAAGAGCAATTGATTTCAAGCTTTTGTAGGCTTGGAATCTTAGTTTCAAAGGAGACTGTTCCTGAAGAGCTGGTGTGTTTTACCTGAACTCCAGCTCACACAGCTGGATGTTTTTGTTCAGTAACTCTTCCTTAGGCTAGTGGTGACCAAATATGACTATGACACATGAGGGCAAGCAGATTTTCCAAAGATCAGTGCCTACATGTTCCTTGCAGGCTGTTCTGCAAAAACTGGAGCATCATTACAGTAATGGGACTAGTTAAAGGGCTTCTCTAGTTATAATTGTAGTGCTGTGTCATGTAGTGCTGGTTTTTGCTTAGCTTTTTGTTTCAGATGCTTCAGCTAATGACTCATTCAACGGTGTTTCCACTTGCCTTGGGTTTTCTCTTGCCTTGGGTGAGGCTGCAAACGACTTTGCAGAGTGTGCCGGGGGTCACAGGCCCTGCATGTGCTCAGCCAAGGGCTCCTTTTCATGGATTTATAGAATCATAAAACCATCAAATGGTTTGGGTTGGAAGGGACTTTTCAAGCCCATCAAGTCCAACCCCCCTGCAGTGAACAGGGAGGTCTTCAACCAGATCAGGTTGCTCAGAGCTCCATCCAGCCTCACCTTGAATGTTTCCAGGGATGGGGCTTCTACCACCTCTCTGGGCAACCTGGGCCAGTGTTTCACCACCCTCAGTTGTAAAAGATGTCTTCCTTACGTCTAGTCTACTTGCCTGAGCACAGCCAAGGAGAAGCTCACGAGACAGTGATGTAAATTAGGCCTGAATCAGGAAAAAAATATCCTTGGTTAGCAAACTGCGTGAGGGTGAACACCGTGTGCCAGAGTCTTTGGCTGAAATCTCGGCAGCAGAAGCTTTTTACTGCGCTGGTTTGTTCAGGGCCCTGAGATCATGTAGGCTGAGAGGCTTGTTGTCTCCTTCTGCTCCTCTCAATTTCCTCTCGATGCAGAGAAGCTGCTCACCCGAGGACTCACAAATTTTTAAGGTTAGGTTCTTCCCACTCGTGGTTGTTGGACAGCTGTGCTCTAGGTTGTGCTAGGTGCTCCCAAAAGAAAAGCAGCAGCTCGCCATCATTTACAAAATATTTGCTGCTGAGTGATTTAGGAAAATCAGTCTGGCTTGATCCCTTAAATTGTTTTTTAATATCTTGCCAGGAGGTCCAGGGGCACACCGCTCACCCGGGACCTCTCTTGGCCATGGTGACTGCAGTTGCTCCTTGCCACTTCCCAGGCCAGTGAGCTGGCCTCTTGCCTTTCCTTCACAGCTGCACTTCAGGCTGGGAGCTGCAGCAGTCGGGAGCTGCCTCTCGGGCTGTGGAGCATTCTCTCCTACAGGAGAAGTGGCATCCACGGGGAGGGCAAGGCAGGCAGGGCTACAGCACCATAACGTGCCCCAGAGCAAAGCAAGAGACGCAGTTAAAAGCCATGTGTGCTTAGGAGTTCCTTTCATCTCCAATAAATCTGAAGTGATGCTGATGATAACAGAGTGTTGGAATACACTTAGGGAAATGGTGATTTTCAGGTTGCCGTGCCTTTTTGCTGTACAGCATTGGGCATCTGTGGCCTTTAACGTGACATTAGCAGTCAGGTTGGAACGATGCTCAATTTAGCAGAGTGCAGGGAAAGTGAATATAGTGCTCCTAGCTTCCCTCCCTCCCTCCCTCCCTCCCTCCCCGCTCTCGGGTGCTGCTGAGGACTCAGATCTTTCTGAAGCCTCTTTGGGGAATGGTTCAAAATGGATTAAAGTGCTGACTTGCACCCTTCCCGTCACCTATCTGATAAATGATTTAAGAAAGTGGTGAGTGGTGCTGCAAAACTCCTTTGGAGCTAAAAAAAAACCTGCTATGGTGATAGCTCTTCAAAATTAGTCAGGCTGTTTTGATGGGCTGGGCAGTCAAGGTCTTGAGATCCTACTGGTTGGTTCTGGTTCAGAAAAGCACCTGGGTTTGGGCCAACACCATGCTCGTTCAGCAACACACATCAGCACGCGACCGGCCCGTTCAGCAAAGTTGAATGTTTATTGTAGATTTGCCATCTTCCCGTTATTTTTTGTCTCCAGTTTCCTTCAAAACACTATTCATGGAAGAACTGGTAGCACTTTTTCAGGCTTCCTCCACAGACCCTCCTTGATGTTCATTTACTGTTTTCTCTGGTGGTAATCCTGACTGAAGCGTGCAGGAGTAGGATTGTTCCAGCAGCTTTCTTCCTGCTGGATCAATAATTCATGCCTTTTCATGAGACTTTTTCCATTTTTCTACTTCCTTGAGTCGCCTGGCAAAGCTCGTTACGGATTCACAGCTCAGTTTAGTGTTACCCCCCGTTGGTGTTTCTGGCAGTACATCCTCCCTCGCCATTCACCCTTGGCCAGATGAACACAGAGCATCTCCAAAGATCACCCAGGGTTAGGGGGCAGGGGGGAAGCTGGGAACCAACTCAAGGCAGGATTTTTCAAAAGCTTTCCACTTCAAATTAATTCTGCTGCCGCTGAAGTTAAAAACAAAGCTGCCTCAGATCTGAGGACGCTCAGAAATCCCTCCTCAGCTGCGAGAACACAACCTGAGGGCTTAGCCAGACAGAGGTGTGGGTGTAAGCTGAGGGCAGTGGTGCACTCCACCAGCATGGCCAAGGCAGTGTCCTCTTCCACCACTGACCATCTCACCTTCCTCCTCCCTGTGACAGCAACCTTGCCCCCACCCGGGTGCATGGCCGCAGCAGTGGATGCTGTATTCATTTAGGGAGGACACTTAAGTGCTTTGTGACCCCACAGACAATCCCTGGCTCAGCACAGCCTTGTTACAGAGAAGCTCTCCATTAACAAGCACCTGATTTCCTTGCCAGGTTTTGCTTAGTGTGTCCCTAAAACTTGTGGGCCCGAGGATTTTGTCATTTGCTTGTTCTCCCAAGGGAGACGTGATCAAGCAGTAAACAATCGGCAGCATCAATTTCAAGTTACAAAGATTCTCTTGGGAATTACCTGGGCCTTCTTTTTTTTGTGTTCTTGGGTGTTTAAGGTATTCTAGTTGGTAAGTATTAAAACCATCAGTCAGCGAGTGCTCTGGGGCTTCTGAGAGCTCGTGGAGCCAGCCCGTGCTGTGAGCTGCTGTGGATGTTGGGTAGCTGTGCTGAAGTGGATTTCTTTGCCACTGGACTACAGATCTGACAGAGCAGTATATATCTGTGCTCCAGATGTTAGCAGTTCAGGTACTTAAACTTCTGTGTGATGTTCTTAAAATTTCTCTCTGACAGAAAGGTATTATGGGATAGAGGACAGAGCTGGGATCAAGTTAGGAGTTGCTGTGGCAGGGTGAAACATCAGCTGCAGTAACTTGAATATAAAGCAATGGATGGTGGAAACATGAGACATGCCATCAGCAGGGACACCTTCCACTCGACCAGGTTGCTCAAAGCCTCATCCAGCCTGGCCTTGAACACTTCCAGGGAGGAGCAGCCACAGCTTCTCTGGGCAACTGGTTCCGGTAGTCTTTTCCTTGAAACTTGAATAGACAGGTACACAGTGAAATGCAGGTGCCCAGCTCCTGGCATCCATCCATCAGGATTAATTTTCCTCAAGCCAGTGGCTTCTTAGCAGCGACTGCAGAATGTGGAGTTGCACTTTCACTCGTTAAAAAGCGCCTGCCTGTCCCTGTTGTGCAGCCAGCCAGGCAGTGAGGTGGTGCAGGTGGTGCTTCTTCCCGAAACCCTGCCCAGATCTACTCATCTTCCTCAGTGCTGAGCGCCTTTTCCTCCCTAAAATAATACCATCACGGGGCTGTAAACAGAAACAGCAGGTCCAAGAGGCGTAATCTTCTCGGCATCATCTTGGCTCTGAGCACCAATATCAGCATTGTTCTTCTGAGACTGATCTTCTTAGCATCTGTATCTCAGTAGACTGCGTGGGGATGACGCATATTGGCCGAAGACATATTCTGACGAAGGAGGAAGTATGGGTGGAAACTGGGTAAATTTTATTGCACATTCCTGTTTGTGTCCCTCACAAGACTTAATTTTCTTTTCCTTCCTCTTTCACTGATGCAGCTGAAGAATAAATTCATGAAGAAATTGCCCCGTGATGCTGAGGCCTCCAATGTGCTGGTGGGGGAGGTGGACTTCCTGGAGGGTCCTTTCATTGCCTTCGTCCGGCTGCAGCAGGCGGTCATGTTGGGTGCTCTGACTGAAGTCCCTGTACCTACCCGGTAAGAGAATTGAGCCTCCAGGCAGGGGACAAGAATTGGAAACTGTTTTTCCACCTTTTAAAATAAAAACACCAGGCCAGAAGAAGTCATTCTCCCGTGCTTTCCATCATGTGACGTGCGTAATGGTCAGGATTATTGGTTTGAAGTAACAAAACTCACTGTAGCTGCTTAATCGTTTTCAGGTCCTGAATTTGGTTATAAGATACAAGCTGTAAAATGCACAAACATGACACAAACACACTAACCTAACAACTTGGCAGTGTGAAATTGAACCACTGGGGCTTTTTTCCTGCCCCTTATGATTCCCCCCAGCACACACTATACAGAGCTCAGATTCACTTTGCATGTTTTGCAGTACATATTTTTCCTCTTAAGAACTCACATTAGATGAAGGATGAGATTCTAGTCCTGCTGGGGTGAAAAAAAAAGTCAGGTAAACTGGGGGATACAGTTCTGTCAAGGGTGGTCACGCTGTGTGTTGTTTGTGATGCATAACAGCTCAGAGAAAAATGTCATAGAAATATTTTATTTATTTTGACTCATGTTGCAAATTAATCTGAGTCTCGCAAATACGAAATTATCTCATATTCTGAAATATTTGGGTTCACTGGATGAATATGCATGACTGTCTGTACAGTGAGTGTACATCTCTACCAGAATAGCAAAGCTAAAGTCCTGTTTGAATTCTTAGTAATGCCACCCTTAGTTAGACAATTGTGTGTTGTTTATCATGTGACATAATAGGGCAAAATGATGAGTATAGATGTCCAGAACATCTGCTGTATGGGAGCATTAAGTAGCAGCATATTTTTGCTTCATACATACATCAAGACCCCGCTCTGCACAGCCTTGTTCTCAGCCCTGCTGCGCACCTGGGCTCTGGCGTGCTTTTGGTATCGGTTTGCAAAGGGTTTACTTTGCATTTTGCTTGTCATCACGGAGTTCAAATTGCACCTTTCATGTCACCAATGTGCAAATGCCTATTTTATGTGAACGCTTTCAAAGACTTTCAATATGGAGTGAAAGTTGTGATTTGAATAATGCCTGGAGGGTTTGAGTCTATATCAAGTAATATTTTGTGAGATTTAAAATTTTATTTTTATGTATTTTATTTTTAAATATATATATATCATATATTTATTTATATATATATGTATTTTTAATAGATTTTTATTTTGAAATATTTTTTATTTCCACGTACAAAACAAAGGAAAAAGATCATGTTTAATTGCCTTCTAGTAATGCAGCAGTGTTTGTATTTCTTGAAGTTTTATTATTGACTTCTTAAAATAACCACGTCAACTGTTTGCACAGGCTGGGTGTTTGGGTCGGGGTACAGGGAGGTAGAAGTGGCTTAATTTTATACAAGGTTATTCTTCATTCCTCAGCATTACTGAACTCTGTATAGTTCAGTTTTCCAGCCTCGAAGCCCAATCCCACTTCCCCCTTTTTTTTTTTAAACACCTCTCTGAACGCATTTCAGCAGCTGTAAAATTCAGTATTGTTTGTTTTGGTAGCAGGAGCCAGGAAGTTAGATCTAGGATTGCTGAACGACCTCATTACTCAATAGCATTAATCAAGACAATATGTCCTTCCATGCCAACATTTTTTCCAGGAAATAGTATTATCCATTTGCTGTCCTCTAAACCTAATGCTAGCCCTAATCAAAGCAGGGAGGCTCATTAGATGGCTTTTGTGAGTCATGAAGAGCCATTTGCGATGGCTGCATCCTGTGAAATTCAATCAAGGAAATCCCATCAGGGCCCAGACGAGCTCCGAGGGAGCTGAGCCTCGGCCATCTCACGCGGCGGGTGTTCCTGTTGTGAACGTGCTGTTGCTGAACAGCCCGCAGGCTCTGCAAGATGCTGGAGCCCTGGGCCTGCCCCTCCGCTTCTCTCTCTCGGGGCTGCTCCTTTTATTTTGTTAAATTGTCAAGATTCTGGTAAAATAGTCAAAAGCATGCCACCAAAGCTAGGTAGTGCAAAACCCCTGGGGTTGCTCCGTAAACACCAGCTAACGTTTCAGCGCTGCGGGTTGCTGCAGGAGGGGGTGGTCACACAGGTCTGTGGAGCAAGCACAGCGTGACCTCCATCTGTCTCTCTCTTTAGAAAGCAGCAGTTTGGTTTTCTGTGGGGCAGGCGGGGGGTTAAACACCCAGGTTTCAGCACAGGGCTGTGGTTTTGGCTGGTCTGTAATGCAGAAGGGAGGTGGCCTTCGCATGGCCATCTCTTCCCGTGGTGACATGCGCTGCTGGAGGTGCCTTTGCACAGCAGTCCGGTTCGTGCCTCTGGTGCCCTGCCTTAGGTAACAACCTCACGTTCTTTAGCAACTACAAGTACACTGAGTACCTCCCAGGAGACAGCGAAATGCCTTGCTCTGAAGAGGTGCTGGTCGCAGGGCTTGGATCAGTGGCAGAGGGGTGGGGAAAGCCCTCTCGAGGAGCTGGGAGAAGGGAGAAAGCATCGCCAGCCATAATGCGGAGGTCACGCAGCTTGTGGAAGCGCATGAAGTCACGGTGATGTTTTCCTTTTCAAAGCGCTAACAGGGCAGGGTTTGCAGCGATAGCTTTCATTAAACTCACTGAGAATCCGTGTATCAGCTGCAAACATTAGCTGGAGGCGTAAGACACAGCCACAGTCTTGTGACGTAGAAGCAAATATGACACCAAGCCCTGCGGAGGTGAAAAGCTCATGATATCTACAGTCCCTGCCCTGTTTTGGTTTATTCATGTTGATCTAGTACTTCAGAAAGCAAAAGGATTGTGTGTGTAAGGTAGACAGTGTTCAACGTGTAGACTTCCAGTTAAATAGGTTACTTATTTCTGCTGGGGTTTGTTTGGTTTTGGTTTGGTTTGGGTTTTTTTCCCTTCCTCCACACATTTTTTGGCTTGGATTTTTCATGTAAGTTACAGAATTTTGGACTCTTTGTAGAAATAAGATTTCCTGGATGACTCTTCTTTGGATACATAAATTTGCTGTATATTTTTTTCCTTCACGCCTCCTTGCTAACAAATATTTCCTTTACTTAAAAGTAAATTTTTACTTCAAAGAAAACCAGCAAGATCTGATGAACTCTCCAGGAAAAGCTTCTCAGCAGGGTGTTTTCATACAGCCCTAGTAAGAAAAATCAGGGATCTGAAATCAGGATAGAGAGATCCCAGCCTTTCACTATGTTGAGTTTTCTTTTTACCCATCAGATTGGAAAAAAAAAACAAACCTTTAAGGACTTTGGTTTTACCTTGTTGAATTTAATTCCACAGTGGTGTGAACTCCTCATTTTGGCAAGCACGTAACTACTGTGTGTGCACCATGGCTTGGGTATGGCTGCTTCTCCTCTGGACAATGCAGTAGATGTAACTTTTTATTCTCCTAAAAGAAATGTGCAATTATGTGTTCAGGTCTGCGGCGTTAATGTCATGTTGATGGGGGAAAAAAGGTGAAGAGTGAGCAAGGGAAAGATCTTTTTGGAGATAAGCTGTACAGACTTGCGTAGTCTAATATGTAGTGCTGGGAAATTGCCTGTGCCTACAAGTCTCAAATTAAATGAAATAACTTGCCCAAAGGTCACTTAGGAAGCATATGGTAAAACCAGGAGTCACGTTCTCTTCCCTTACCTCCTAACTTGAGCTTTCAACTGCGGAGGCATCTTTTCTTCTTCGGAGGTGAGGATGAAATGTATGTCTTGTTCATTAATTACAGCATTGAAATGGTTTTCAGGGCTGTGCCCTTTAGCAGCTTTCCCAGCAGAAGGACTTGCTCCGGGAAGTCGGAGCTCTGGCAGCAAAGGACTGCCTTTGTCTGTCTGCGTTCATGGGTTGGACGCCATGTGAGAAGACTGCAGTGTTGGTATGTTGTTGCCCAAAACTTGAAGAATCACCTGTGTGAAACAGAAGACAGACCAAACATTTCACCATCTCCTTTCGTTACTGCAGTCTCAAAGTTGTGTTTCTTTCATCAGTGGTCCAAGACACAGATTCTGATGGAAAAGTATGTCAAGAGGTTGTTCTTTGAGCCCTCAAGTCCATCAACATGTATCTGAATTGTGAATGCTGGATGCATTGCAAGCATCTCACATGGTGTCCAACAACAGAAGGACTGCTTCCCCTTACGCCTCTCAAAACCAAAAACATTTTCTCCAGGACCTTCCTGCTTTCCTTTGTGTAGGTGCCTTTAACCCTTACGTAGTTGCTGCTCTTGCTTGCTCCAGGTTTGAGAGCTAGGTATGGATGAGCAGGCTGAACTTAAATCTTGTTTTAACTGCTTTTCCTCTTTTTTATTTATTTTATCTATCTATCTATTTATTTATTTATGGGCACACACACATACACGTGACAACCTTGTCTCCTGCACTGATGGTCAGCTTGCAAAGAGACCATGGTGAGGCTTGGTCCTTGGACAGTTTTCACCACGACCCTTACCCTGTATGGGAACTTGATAGTCATGGACATTAAGGATTTCTTGCAGGATGTCCCAAGTGGATGTCAAAATATTAGTGCTGCACTGACTTTGGAGCTTGTGTTGTATTCAGCCCCCACCTCCTTTGTGTGCTCTTCATGGGATTTCATGGAGATTTCTAGACAAATTTCTCAGAAGGACAACACATAAAGCCTTGTTGCCTCACTGAGCAAACTGGATTGAAATTCTGCCCTGCAGTCTGTGGTGTCACCTCCCACCAGGATCCAGGAGGGTTGTGGTCACTCCTAGCCAGTCGTTAGGCCCATATTGTTGTGCTGCTACATTTAGATCTTCTAGGTGCACTGGCTGGGTTTAAAAGTGTTGGCCAGGGCACGTTTGTCCCTTTTGAATTGGAATTACTCATCCGTGGGAATGAATTTGTTCTTGTTGGGTTTGGTGGCATAGTCTGTATGATCAAAGGGTGAATCATGGGTAGTTGGTCGTCACCTGCTTAAGCAGAGTAAAGGGTGCAAAAGTGATAGAAGGAATGGTGCTTTAGGTGTAACAGAACAAGAAATTTCTGAGTTTCTGGCTCATTATCAACTTGGAAGCAAAGGATTTGGAGTGCTTTGAGTATGCCAAGTTCAAGACTAGGTGTCCTGGGTGTGAGGGCTGTCAGCCTTGTCTGTAAGCTGGTGCCCAGAGCATTCAGGAGAGAAACCTCACCTTCTCTGCATTGAAGCATCCTTAGCAATGTTAAGTGTCAGAAATGGATGTTTGATAACTCAGCAGGTTGTGTGCAGTAGAGAGGAAATCCGTGCTGGCTTTCATCTGGGCAGGGTAAGGGGACGAGTAGAGCACAACTAGAAGTGAGGGCTTTCTTGGGTACAAGCACTTGTAACTCAATATTAAATGCATGCAAACATAAACTAGTCTAAACCACTAAAATGCATTCATGGTTTTGTGTTTGTAGTATTTGGCCCTTTAGAAGGTCTTGTTCTACATGCTGAAGGCAATTCTGAGCCGAATCAGTCAGGACAAAGAATTCAGAAAGTGTCACAAACTGCTTGTTTTGAAGAACGTTTTAATAAATGCAGGAGCAGTCAGGTACTTCTGTTATGCATTGGAGGAGAACCAGCCGATGGAATTATTTCAGAAGATGGTTATGAAAATGTCTAGTTCCCCTGGAAAATCAGGAGAATGCCAAGCAGCAACTTCTGAAGTTATGCCTTTTTTTTAATTTTTTTTTTAATTAATATATTCAGATAATTTTAATCCTAGAGTTTTAAAAGAGTTGGCTGAGGAACAGTTTGTCTTTAATGTTGTTTGGTAATAAATTGTGTGTCCTGATTTTGCTAGGATAGAGTTAAATTTTCTTCTCAGACACGGGGAAAATTCCAGGAGGGGTAGGAGGAGAGCAAAGGACATGACCTAGGCGTGTATGGCTTAGTCATCTCCGTGTGAACCTTAAGTAAAACACTTGAAAGCCTCATGAAGAACTCGGTTAGGAAGTGTTACTGTTAGTAATGCCAATTAATATGTATTTATGGATCCTGTCCTACCAACTTGATGTCTCTTTTTTATAATACTCCAGATTTTTAAAAAAGAAATACTTCTTTGGATTTAATATACCTTATAAGTCATTTTACCTAGTATTTTTACATGGTATTTTGATTTAGGAAGCTAAACTAATAACTTAAAACAGTACTGGTAAGAGGAGAAGTACTTCTAGTGAGTTGTCACACCTCAGCCTCCTGTGTTTCACATGTTATCAGCAGCTTCTGAGACAATGTATAGTTAATATAATAAAGGCTGACAGATAACGAAGAGGGTGTCTCCATGGCCCAGAGCAATCTGGTCATCTGTGCTTTAACTTGGCCCCACGTCAGCTTCTCCCTCTAGGAACAGAGAGCACAGGGGGAAGAGCTGTGCTCCCAGTACCGGATTTCTCTGGGCAATGCTGAGTTCCTGAGTTAGCCATAGGTCATTTCATCTGTATTTTGCCAGCTCTTGAATTATTTCCCTGAGGAAGACACTGATACATCAGAGATGGTTCACAGAAGAGCCATCAAAGTGACAAAAGAGAGGACAAAAGCCTGACTGACAGATGGCTACCGGTGACGGGATCGATAGGCGAGAATATTTAAGGGAAATCTGTGAATAGAAGTTGAAGCTAACCCGAATTCACACCGGAAGTGATGCAAAAGGTTTTAGATGAGACAACTTGCAAAAGGTTATAGCGTGATTATTTTCCATTACTGATTGAAAGGTACAGCTGTAATTGGAAAAGGGCTTAATTCAGGAAGCTTTAAAGTTGTTTTGAGCAGCTCTTAGTGTTTCTGTTTGAAACACACGCCGATATGGACTTTACTGAAAATTACCCCAATAATTCCCAGTCTTTGCTAAATTAGGTAAAATGGAGAAGTTGGTCTCCTGCCATGTGACTTCTTTTGTTGCTAATTGCCAGGATGGATTGATATGCAAGAGAGAGAGGCTTTTATCTCAAGGTCACTAGTTAGACTCGAGCTCAGGCTGAACACTTGAAGTGGCGCCGTCTGACCGGCATGATGGTCTCCACTGAAATCCTACGGGCCACCAAGTGTTGGCCATTGTGCAAGATGGCCAACAGAAGTAACAAGCCAATTGGCAAGGCTTGAAGATAGATGTGTTTTCATGACATAGGCATGAACCAGATCTTTTTTTCTGGGACAAATCTGAACAGGGGATTTATAAGCAGCTTGTGTTTTTACAGCCAAGGTGGTTGTAGATGCTGTGTAAGTAGCTGCCAACTTGGCACCCATCTACAGCATGAAATCAACTCTAAAGTAAGACTATTTCTACAGGAGGTAATGGTTTTTACCATTTCAGCATTGAAACCTTGGCCTTGCATATGAAGTTTAGTTTAGGAACTGGGAGTGTCTAAGATAAAGCTTAGATCTTCCTGAATTAAGTATTATTTGAACGGTGATATCTTTTTTTTTTCTTTTCTTTTTTAAATTTTTCACTCCAGGCCAGAATGATCTAGGTGCCTTTGAAGATCCACCCTTGAGGCCATACTTAAAACTTTTTCTAATGAGTGTTAATTAAGAGGCTGGAAAACCCAGCCACCTTTCACCAGCATTCCCATTATTCTGGCACAAGTGCTAGACAGTTTTCTTGGCAGAAGCATGAATTTTCCATGTCTAACCTTTTCCATGAAGTAACATACTGTCAGGTCACATGAACTGCAGGCTGGCAGGAGCAGCTCTGTGGGCAATCCTTTGAAATGTAGGTACAGCATGTTAGCCCTGATAAAAGCAAGGGCAGGAAAGATGAAGAGCAGTAGTTTGCTATTTGCAAAGGTTTCATATCATGGTGTTTTTCAAACTCATTAACAGTGACTTGGATATAGTTGCTGCCCAGAGAGGTGGTGTAAGGAATGAACTGATAACAGATAGCTGTAGTCACCCTCACTGATGGTGCCTGCCATAGGAATAGGTTTACACCTCAAGAATCAGGTTTCCTGCTTAAGAATTAAACTGGGACTATGAAGCCATCAGATGAGCTTGCAGGTCTCTGGTACATATTGTATACTCACAGTGGCAATTCAGAGCATACAAGTTGGGCTTAATTATTTAGAGCTAAAGCCCTATTTTAGATTAATGGTTTCCCATCACAGGTGAGTAGCTTCTCTGTGTGCTGAACCATAACGGAGATCTAAGCCCTGTCAGAGCATTAATAAGCACGTGGAGTGGTATCTAATAGCTCGGGGGAGCAGTGTAGGTTGCAGTGAGCCATGTGGACAGTTAATAGCATCTTCTCTCCTACCGTGCTCAGGTGTGTCACTGCCCTCAGAGCAATCCTGAAACCTTCTCCTGTCCGCTCCTGGCTGTTTAAGCAGCAGTTACATCACTGCTGTCATCATGTAAATGGCACAGGAATAGCGCTGGGGAAACATTTAACACAGATATCTTGTATAAAGATTGAACAGCTACAAGGAGCCAGTAATGTAAGAGCAAATAAATCACCATGGAGGTGGATGAGCTTTCTGTGGTGCACAGGGCATGGATTCTCAACCACTCTGCACTGGAGCTTCATCCATCATGCATAGTTCACTTCCAGGTACTGGGCATTGGAAGAATGTCCTTCATTCACCTCATTCTGGAGCCTAGGTTGCTGGATGGTAGTGACTCCTGTGTAGGACTGTGATAGCATTTGGCCATAGTGTTCCCAAGGCTGCTTTTAAGACTTTTTGGGAGAAAAACTGGGTAGTGTTTTGTTTGTCCAAGTAAGCATGATGAGCTTCAGGGTGTAACCTCTGCTCCCAAGTTAGCTGGAGGCCACTGGCAGCCTCTGGATCTCTAACAAGGGCCACAAGAATTTCTGTCTAGATGTTGTATAAGTAACAAGCGATCCATTTTGCTGTCCTAAATGGGAACAATCTGTTTGTTTTGTCAGATTTCTCTTCATTCTACTGGGACCGAAGGGCAAAGCAAAGTCCTACCATGAGATCGGCCGAGCCATCGCCACTCTGATGTCGGATGAGGTAGTTGTCTTGACATCTCCTGTGTGAAATGGGTTCTCCCAGGTTTTACTTGGTTAGCTAGTAATGATGTCCTTTCCTCCAGTGTGGTCGATGGGAATGGGCATACGCATAAAGGTGAAATACACCAAGTCACCTCCTCATTCCATCTGTTGACATAATTATTTCACCTGGATTCATGTTTTTATGAAAGCATAACGATAGGAAGTTTTTGTCCATCAAGTCTATTTTCCTGCTAGCAATCAGTCTTTCAAATAGACTAGGAATTAACCTTTGAATTAATCTTGTCGTGGTGCGTGCCTTGTGTCACATTCCGTGATCACAGTAACCCACAGCTACGGTCCAGGTGATTCCTGCAGAGAATGGTTGCACCCTGGACACGCTGTCGTGCGTTGCACTGGGTCCCAGAGCACTTCTTCACTCAGGCAGTGCTAATATATTATCCATGAGTAATTAGCAATTACTCACTAATCATACACCTCAGTGAGATGACTGGCCTTTCAGTTTTCATTTACGGCTTCTTTCTTCCAGCGTCCCTTGGGCTCTGAGCATCTGAAGCTGATTTTTGTTGCTTACTTTCTCCTTAATTACGATTTAATTTCTTACGATTCCCTTAATTACCGCTCACCCGGTCTCAGCTCTTCCGTTTTCTGTCATTCCACTGCTTGGAGCAATGGTCTAGTTTCCATAGCCCCAAAGTCCTCCTTCCTACTGCTGACTGCTCTTATTAGGTCTATCATGTGTGCTGATCCACCTTCACTCCAAGTGGTCCAAAAGTCTTTTGTAGAATTCAGCATTAACATTCTTTTTCCTCTCGTCTCTCATTTGCTCTTCATCAGTAATACTGGGCCTTTCAGTAAAACTAGTTTGTGCTTCTTGTTATTATTTTTGAGTAAATATTGTCATTGTTTCTACCTCACAGGGTTGAAAATGAACCTTTTTTTTTTTTTTTTTTTTTTGATAGACCGAAGCAGAAAGGAAAACAGGATCAACACTTTGTGGCTCTGTACAAGTGTCTTCTCAAAGTGTAATTGAAACCCCCTATTTATAGGAAAACTCCTTTTTTAGAGAAAACAAATGGATAATTGCTTGTAGTAACATTTTTTAAAAGGTTAGAAATGTATATTTTGCTAAAAAATAGAAGTATGCCTGCAAGAAAAGAATCTCTATCATTAAATCATCAACCAAAGGAAAGGGCTTTCCTGAGGTTCATGCAGCCTCGGGCTGAGTTTCATTATACTTTTTGAGAGATTTTTGAGATAAAATAAGTTGGTTTTGTAGAATAAAGCTCAGTAGCTGCCTCTGGAGTCTGGGCTACAGAAAATACAAACCTTTTCTACATGGAGTCTCTCTTTTCCTTGCAGGTATTCCACGACATTGCCTATAAAGCCAAGGACCGACAGGACCTGATCGCTGGCATCGATGAATTTCTGGATGAAGTCATTGTGCTCCCCCCTGGGGAATGGGATCCAGCTATTAGGATAGAGCCCCCCAAGTCTCTCCCTTCTTCAGATAAAAGGTAATAGCGGGAGACAGGCAGGTTTAGCTCTGTGATGAAGGACAGTGTGCGTCTGTTCTGAAAAGGTGATGGGAAGAGTCAGTGCTTAGGGTACAGCAGGTTTATGGAGCAACTGCAGAGTGACCTGCATTTGTCTGTCTCTGTTTAGAAAGCACTAGAGATATTTTCAGGTCTTTCTTAAAAGCTGGAGGGAGGATGTTCCTGCAATTCTGTACCCTTTAACGTGATGATGTAGGTGTATAATAATGTGCATAGTGGTTATCCAGACTCTTTGTGGGTCTGCTTGGTCTTTCTAATGTGCTATGTTCCACTCTGGCTGCCAGCAGGTCAGCCTTCTGATCTCCTTTGTACAGCATGGCTTCAGGGAAGGCTGTGTAGCACTTGTTCAGAGGAACTGCATGTGGATTGTGCTTTCTGGAGCTGTCAGGCCATACAGTGAGCCTCAGTTTGGCTTGTCTTCTTGCCTAGGAAAAACATGTACTCAGGTGGAGAAAATCTGCAGATGAACGGAGACACGCCTCACGATGGAGGACATGGTGGCGGGGGCCACGGGGACTGTGAGGAACTGCAACGAACGGGCAGGTCAGTGATGCACCACTCAGCATGACGTACCCGGTGTGATCCAAGCAAGGTGGCAACGTTTCCCTCGCAGAACCATTTCACCCCTTCCACTGTCTGTCCTGACATACTGTGTGCATAGGTTGAGCTATGACCTCAAAACATATCCTGGGGTTTTTAGTGCCCAGCCTGAGGCTGTCTGAAAGGTTGTGAACATCCAGCCTCAGCAAATTACAAAACATCTTTAAGGAGGCACTCAAAAATGAAAGAGGACCCAGGTAGGAGTTGGCTATTGGAAGTCTGTGAAGTTAGGTGGATTGTAAGGGATGTAAATGTGGCAGGGACAGCTACCATTTCTGTTTGGGTTGCTAGAAGTGCTTTAGCCAAAAGCAGAGATGCCCTTTTCCAGACATTCCTGTTGTAGTTGAATTGTACAGATGAAGGCTTTTATGGACAGGAATACAGAAGGTAAGAGAGCCCGAGGCCTTACTCTCTGCTTTATTACTCTGCTTCTATGCCACTTAAAAGTCCACTGGAGTGGGAACACAGTTCAGGTGGCCATAAAACAGCGTGCTCAGCATTTCAGGGTCAATACACGAGTTTTCATGGTGGCATTGTGCCCTCCCTCCCCCTCTTTTAATTTATTTACATTTTAGTACAGTATCTACATTCTAGGAGAAAAGTCTGAAAGTCTGAAATTACACATTGGTGTGTAGAAGGCAGCTGAGACGTCCTGGGTCAGAAAGTATTGTGTGCCTGTCTGCCGTGGGCCTCTCCATGTACAGAGTGTCTGACCAGTCCTGACCCTGCTGCTGAGCTGCCTACAAGGGAACAAGAGACAAAACAGAAATGTTTTCCATGCTGGCAGTGTCAGAGCCACGTGGAGATTAAAGAGTTAAAGAGTTAAATACCGTCTTGTCTGTGATGGTACAAAAAGAATATGTCTGCAAATGGAGCTCGCTTGTTCTCCAAGATGATTTCACTTACTTGGGTTTTTACCCTTTTTTTTCTAGTTGACAGTTTGAAGTGTTATTCCATTTAGCAGATTGTTTGCCTCACCCAACCATTGTGTCTGCCATGTGGAGAAACTGAGGCAGAGATTTAGACTAGAGTTAATCTATTTTATTATATCAACCAATATAGTCGGGGGGAGGAACAACAGACAAGCTTCCTGAACTGCAAACTTTAGTGGTCTGTTTCAGCAGAAGTAGGGCTTGTGTTCCTGAAATTTGTCTCTTTCCAGCTGCACCACATGTTCGAGATACTGCTTCTCTTTACAACATTATCTCAGTGATATCCCTGGACCATCACAGCTGTCATAAGATTATTCTGTAATGTGATGATCTCACTCCTTTCAGATAATCCTTCATTTCTGGCAATGTTTCTGATTACTTATCTTGGTGACTTTCCCTGTAAAACATTTTGCACAAGTCTTCTCTTGCATGTCTTTTCAGATTCTGTGGTGGCTTAATCAAAGACATAAAGAGGAAAGCACCGTTCTTCGCCAGCGACTTCTACGACGCTTTAAATATTCAAGCCCTTTCAGCCATTCTTTTCATCTACCTAGCCACAGTGACCAACGCTATCACCTTTGGAGGATTGCTTGGTGATGCTACAGAAAACATGCAGGTTAGCAAGAGCTTTCACAAGCAACGAATGAATGTCATTTGCTTTATGCTGTCTACAGTCAGAGGGGTTTGTTCACCGACAAAGCTTGAATTCTGGGTATGATTAATAGATGTATTTCCACTGTGTTTCCTCTGAAAATTGGCCTGCTTTCTCTGCTGTTGGACAGCTGTCCTTTGAAAAATTGTACAAGCCTTTACTTTAAATGGTGTTAGGAAGATGGCCAGGCAATGGAGAAGGTCCTTGCTCCTTCTGTATAGAGAAGTTCTCTGATTTACTTTCTGTGTTTGTGTCTCGCCTGTACCATTTCAGTCCAATTGAGTTTACTAAGTCTGATTCAGACTTTCCATGTCAGCAGAGCATGGCACTGTATCCTCTGTATGACTCTGACCATCCCAGGACTTCTGCCTCTCTGGTGAAAAGAAAATCCTAGAGTTCATAGGAAAGCAAGTAAATCAGGAGCTCTGACACAGGAGAAAAATGTGACTTTTTTAGAAAGACAAATTTCATAAGAATGGTAGATGAGATCCTGAGAGCCATATGGCAAATCCAGAGACAGGTGGGATCAACAGTAAAGACAAAAGGAGGAGCTTCAAAACATGGTGTAGAGAAAAGGAATTCTGAATTAACAGTGCTGCGGGTCCTTCGTGTTCGACTGGAGCAGAATTCTGCTCCAACCGTGCGCTTTAGTATTCCTTGGGCTTTTTGAAGACGAAGAAAACATAGGAGGTTGGCTTTAGATAGTTTCAGCACAGCCATGTTGAATATCCTAGCAATAATTAAGCTTGTAGTGACAATGACTGAATTATTAATTTATGCAGGTTTAATTAAACCACATGTAGAAAAGGGGGGCACCTATCTGGAGCTCTTCACTTCCCTGTGATAAATTACAGGCTAGAGTAAGACTCGGTAGCAGGTGGAGTGCCAGACTTCCCTCTCCTCTGTACAAATACAGTTTACCTCTCCCTAAACTCAGCTCCACAGCTGTCATGCAAACAAATGCATGATGCACAATGTTAAAAAGAAACAAAAGGGTGTAGAGAATGGAAAGGCCTCCAGGATCCACCGGTGAGCATCGCTCTCCTCTCACTGAGTAGCAGAGCAAAGCCTGTCTGCTCTGCATCTCTACGAGTCTGTGCAGTCTGTAAGTAGGAGGAGTAAGGGGAAACGTTACTTAATTCCAAATTTAGTGCATATAATCACTTTATTGTGCCCAAAAGTCTTTTATGTTACCTTTGTATCCCATGAACATTTATTACCGAGTAGCAAAATATTTTTTTGCCTCTGAAACTGACAGTATAGTTTCTTAATGCTCACCAAAAAAAACCCCAAAACAGAAAGAACCTTGCATTTTAAGAAGTTGGAAAATACCTAATTCATCTAATAAACGATAAAAGTGCTGCCCCATTGAGCAGTGACAGTCCCGTTGCTTGCACTTGGTCGTGTTGTTGGAGTAAGACACGTGCGTTTGCTGTCTTGGTTTGGCTGCTGGACCAGCTCTGCAGGGGAAGGTGGTCCCTACCTGTGCTGTGGGGACCATGCACAGCCTTGTGCATAGTTTGCAGCTGTGCTTTGCTGCTGCCCCTCTTGCCCTGGGAGCCTTTCTGCTGCCAGGCTGCACGGCATACCTCAGGGAAGGAGAGGGGTGATAAAAGAAGTGAAGCTTCCTGGAGAAGAGCCGATAATCCCTGCGCTCCTGGGAGACCCTTCTGCTGTCTTGTGACTGCCAGGACTGATGCATAAACATGGTTTGTTTAATATCTCTCATGCTGGGGTGAGGTTATTCTTCCAAGAACCTCACAAGCCTTCTCGGTGGGATTATAGCTGAGTGTGCAACCTTCCTCTGATTTAAAATGATATTCATTTGTTGAACATCCCAGTCTCATTTCGCCATAGTAAGTCTGAGACTGTGAGCTGAGTAGGAGGGGAGACATAGCGGGGTGGAAAGATAGAAGGAAGAGCAAAACACAGGTTGCCTTTAGTTGGTAGTTTTCTCTGCAGTAGATAAAACCCATTCTGAGTTTTCCTGTTGCTAGGAGGGAAAAAAAAGTCCCTAGAAAGACGAAAGCTGCAGGAACAGTCTGTTTTGAGCTCAGTGATTTATTCTCCATGTTGAAAAGGGGAACCCATCGGTGCTCTATAGTTAAGAATACTTCTTTGGTGATGGGGAAGCTCTGCAGCAAACAGAAACACAGTGTAGCCATTAATGACAAAAACTTCAGGAGCAGCAAAAGGAACCAACACCCAAGTCCTGTCTAATGCTTTGTCCCTGGCTTCTCGGGGGTTTGTGCTCTGTGAGGAAGGAGCTGGGGACATAGCCAGAGAGGAGCAGTGCCAGCAAGGAGAGGGGTCTGTGGATGTGCCCACTCCCCGTAGCCTTTTTGGTGTTACACTTCAGTTCACAGAAGTGGAGCAGAGTGCAGAAAAATCATCACTGAGTTGCTAGAAAAACCAAATCCCTGTGGTCAGTTTATAACATAGTTAAGGCTCGATGCAGGAAAACATTGCCTATTATTTTCTCATTTGAGCACTCCAACATTTATTTGCGTCTCATGTACCACGACCAGTTGAATTTATTGGGTTTTATTTATATACTGATTTAAAATTGAAGTACCAGCAGTTTTTCTGAGTAGCTCACTGGTGGACCAGAGGTTTGCAGAGTTTGGGCACAACTGGCTTTTTTTCTTTTTTGCTGTCTCCCTTCAACAACCCTTTTTTCATCATCCTTGTTTGAAAAGGCACTAGGTCTGTTGGCTGCTGCAGGAGCCTGGAAAGGGTTTTGACTACAGGTTTTCAGCAGAAGACCAAAATCATGCATTCTTCTTGCTCAAATGCCCCTGTATCATCAGATTGGGATTGAAGGATCACAAGGTGACCAGTTCAAGCTGTTCATCCAGGGAGCTGCTCAGTGGGATCAGAGTCCGGGTTCATGTCAAGTATTATTCAAACCATTGCACATTCCTGCAGTGGGGAAGAGTTTGGAAATGTGGTTTTCCATAAGACATCTCAGAGCATGAGCTGCCCTGAATCTTTATATTCAGCAATGTGCAAGAAGGTTATGCCAGCTTCTGTAGCTGAGGAGCAGCACCTAGTTTTCCCCCAGACATTCTGTCCTCATAGAAAACGGTATTTTTGGGACTACCACATCACAGTTCATCCTTCTTGTTTCTTGTAAACAATTACGTGACTGCTGCTGGGTCAGGCACTAAAAATCACCCGTCCCACACTGCCTGCCCCGGAGAGCCTGCCCTGGCCAACGTTTCTTTAAAAGCTCACTTCAGAGTTTTATGTTTCTGAGAAAAGACACTATTCTTAGCTACAGACACGTGGAAGAATGCAGGGAAAAGAGATTCCAGATGCGCTGGCCGTGAGGGCCCTCTCGGTGAGTAATGTGGGAGGAGCGAAGGGGATCAGCTGTGCGAATGCCATTCCTCACCCCCAGAGCAATTATCTCCTCCTCACAAGTCCCCCAGAGGCAGCAAGTCAAGGCTCGTACGCTCCCGTCCGTGTCCCCTGTAAACACCTGCGCCGTCCTTGTACGTCACGGTGAGCAGATCCCTGCAGAAACTGGGGCTGTTCGCCATGGACATCACCAGAAGCACTTAGAAATGGGAAGGACCAAGGATGTCACCTCCTGCCAAGGCAAGGTGGTTTCTGTCCACTCTACAGCAGCTTGTCTAGCTTGACAAGTGACTGAATGTGTGTCAGGAACCAGCAGCTTTTGAACTTCCCTTACCTTTTGCTTCTCTGCACAGGTGTCATGCTTCTGATTTAATTACCCAGCAATAACAGTGCTTGACCACTGGTATTTTGAGATGGTGTTTATGGCCAGAAAAATAGGTTTTGATTGCTTTAGAGAAAGTTCTGCTAGTAATTTAGTAGATTAAAAAAAAGAAACCAAAAAACTTATGCTCTACATAGTAACCTACTGGCTCGACATATGACACTATGAATATACTTTCTTCAGTGTAAAGAGTAACTTGGGTCTTACCAAGAAGGAGAGCCACAAAATTTTATTTAAACTCTCTGTATTGCCACTGATAAGTCAGAAAAACTGCAGCCCCAACCCCGCAGTTTGCCATGGGCGGAAAGAAGGATCTGCATGTGCCATTAATTGCTGCTTGCTCAGCACGTGCAATATTAATGAGGCTGCTGATTCAGACACGGCTACAACAATGCACGTAAGCCTATGCTTAAATCTGCCCCTGGTTGTTGGGGAAGTGTTCCTGGAGAGGGTGATGCTGATGGGTGCACATCTTATTCAGTGGAAGATGATGCTCTTGTTGTTCCTGTAACATTCAGTCAGATGTAAACAGATTAGTTTCCATAAGAGCAAACAAGGTAAGCTCCAGCCTGTTCTGCCATCTTTGTAGAAGGATGCACGCTCGGTCAATAATCACATTTTATTGCCATTTATATTTCATCCACATTTTGCATTTTACAAGGAGATATTGTCCAGCTATAGTTGGACATGAAAATCCAAGAATGCATCAGGCATGCTCTTTTATCCTTCTCCAACGAAGCTGTTTTGCCACACATGCCAAAGGTAATTGTAGAGCCCATTAAATATGGAATTTATTACTTGCTGGTGACATCTGATGAACTTAGGTCTCAACACATGACTCTGCTGGATGAAGTAGCCTTGTTTGGTTTGTGTCTCACTTGCTTATGCTGTTACTTGAAAGAGAGGCATCTTGTTTCTCTAGAAAGACTTGGAGAAAGAAAAAAAACCCCACCTCTGTTGTCCTGGAGGATGCCAGCGCTGTCCTCTAGCCATGCCCTGCCATGTCTGTTGGAAGAACCCTGCAGATGTGTGTCTTCCCTGTCAGAGATGTGGGAAATGTTCAAGGAGTTCTCACATCCTTGAAGTGGTCTTTGAAAGCAGTCTCCTCCCCTTGTCAAATATAAAATACAGTGTAGTGTTATTAAACTCTGGGCCTCAGACATAACAAGGAGGGTTGCTGGTTATCCTGAGTAACTAGGAGTTGTGTGGGATGAACACATCTTGGTGTGCAGCTGCAGGAGAGGACAGAAGATGGTCTCCCTGTAGGCTTGGACATACCTGCACACAGCTTGCGACCGGTCACTGATGTCACTACTCATCTTCTTACAATGGGGCTCATAGAAATGGTTCTTCAGAACTCACTCCTCTCCTTTGTCTGCCGTAGGGTGTGTTGGAGAGCTTTCTGGGCACGGCGGTCACCGGTGCGATATTTTGCCTTTTTGCTGGTCAGCCACTCACAATTTTGAGCAGCACAGGACCTGTCCTTGTCTTTGAACGGCTTCTCTTTAATTTCAGCAAGTAAGTACAAGGGTGGAGGAGGGGAGGAATGCCTCACACTAATGAAATCCTAGCTGGGGAATGAGATGGCTAGCGGTGGGGAAGGAGGGGATTTAGTGCATGAAATGAAGCATCTCTTTGTTCCTTGTTGAGATTGCAGCGCAGTCACGTCCGGGATTTTCACAGGCACGCGTGTCCCCGAGCGCTGCCCGGTGTCTGGGTGCCTATCTCCTTGGGGCCTTTTGGAAATTCTTGACCAAGTCTGTCCTCGATGAGAAGTTTGCAGGAGTTACAGTCACTGTGTTGTTCCTCCCCAGCCGCTGCAAGTGTTTCCCTGGCTGCTGTGTGTTTCCCTTAGGAGCAAAGAAAGGAATCCAGCTCTCGGTGATTTCACCAACAAAATCCCACAGGTCCCAGGGTTACCAAAAAAAATTTGTCCTTAAATCAGTACTCATTTGAAATAATAGCTGTTACTTATAAACGCAAAAGAACCTATGATAGAAACAGCTATTGCCCTCTGTTTGTCCCCAGAATTCCTCAGTGGAGCTTTGCTGCATTAAACACTCTTGATTTTTTTCCTTTTAACTGGTATAGAGAAGTTGTGCTCCCTCCTCACCATGTTAACATCAATGCAGTGAGGATAGCTGACACCCAGAGCTAAAGGGACCCCGTTTTGTTCAGTGTTCTCATTTCCTATTCCTACATCTGCAACGCTGGCAAAACAGAATGAGACTCCCTAAAGGGATTGGCATATTCATTGGTGATTTTACACGTGTGTTCCCTGGTGATTTTGCATGGGACTGCTGATACTTTGGACCATGTTTTGCAAAGCAATCATTTTATATTCTACAGAAAATGCCCCAAATCACTTGTCGCCCTCCTTTCCCCCATCAGGGAGCGTTCGCAGCGTTGCAAGTTGTGAGATTTGTGTTTCAGTCCACAGAACAAAGAGCTTTTGGAGTGAAGGCGTTACCAGGCTTGCTTTCAAAAGCAGTCGCCTGTGATGTGGAACAGCTCTTTGGCCGTTGGAGGTTATTTTTAGAAAAGGTCTATTGAATTATTAAACTGAACATGGCTACAGGTTGCAATAAGGCAGGAGACATGGTATATGTTTGGTTGCTTAGTTGTATCTCCTTCCTCATTATATTTAATCTCTGTGGGTAGTTACTCAGATATAATTGAGAGCGTATAACCATGTCTTCCCTGTGAATATCCTGCACGTTGGCAAAGTCTTCTGAGGTACAGAGCTTCTGCTAGGGCAGGCACTGCATTTCCACGTGGTGCCACGTACACAGTGCTGCACTGGACTCTTTTGGAGTGAGGTGATTTCATTTGGTTAGTTAATACTTGTGGACAGTGTGAACCCTGTCTGTGAAAATAGTGCAGGGCAGGATGAAACGGGCAGGGGCTGCTTCTCCTGCTGCCTTGTCGGAGTTGGTGTTACTTTACAGTCAGCACTGTTGGGTTTGAAGCCTGGATGGCCTCGCAGCACACTCTGACTGCTTTTAGACAGAGATATATTCATGCTAAGCTGAGGAGAAGTTCATCTTGGAGTCCAGCGCGCCGTGGAGAGACAACCTTCACCTTCAAATGCAATGCAGTCCCCTCCTGGCTGGCTCTCCTCAGCACGCTCTGCTCAGTCCTGCCAAAGCGGGGCAGAAGAGATGGACTTTGGGTCTGTCTCTTCCCCCGCTGGAGCACAGGCAGGAGGAGTGGAGGTTGGAAAAATAGACAGAAAATTAGACAAGCCCAGAGAGGGAAGCTGGAAGGTGCCGAGTGGTGAGAGCTCCACAGCAGAGCTAGAGGAGGCACCTCTCTTTTCTTTCTTCGACTGGAATAAGTGATTAAAGTCAGGAAGAGACATGCTATAGCTATTTGCATCTGGTGGGCAGGTCAAAGCCCAGGTGCAGCACACGGAAGGGAAAAAGCAAGATGGAAAAACACTTTGTACGGTGTAGGGAGGGAGAAGGTGGTTATTTTTAACCTGAGTGGGAGGCGGTGGTTATAAAAGCTATTGTCCTAACAACCTGCTGGAGCAGAATGGCAGGGTTTTTCGAGGAAGTCTTTCTCACAAGGAAATTGCAATTAAGTACTGTGATTTTTCAATAATGCGTTTGTGGTTGTTGATGTTCACAACACCCTGTTCCCTACTGGGAGCAAATTAGAAAGACTTCCCATCTACAGACTGATTTCAAGTTTGACTCTCTGTGTTTGTACGGCGAGATACCTAAAAAACCATCGCGTACCCAGCCACGCACCGAGCTCTGGGGGCTGGCGGCAGCGGCGTTTGCCACATTGCTGGCAGAGCAGGTTGATGCTACAGGACATCTTGGGTCACCTCACATCCCAGCTGCTGAGCTCTGCTCCTGTGTAGGGTCTCTCTGATGCCCGTTGTGACATGAGTCTGGGTTTCCGAGCTGGAAGCAGTGGGAAGCGAGGCGCTGGGCTCCCCAGGAAAGCAGCACCCCAGCCCTTCTGCCTTCCAGGCGCAAAAGCAGGCTGTTGGGAAGGTCTCCCCCCCAGAGACCTCGGAAGGAAAATTAATCACAGCAGAGGTACTTGGCCTGTTGTATTGTGGCATGTCCTGTGCTTTCTCATATGCTCTGTGAGCTTCAGAAGTGCTGCAGGACTTCTGAGGAGTAAAAAAAACAAAGTTTAAAACCTTTTGAAGTTCTTCAATGGTGTGCAGTCAGGATGCCATCTGAGCTCCTGCCAGCTGTCTTCTCCATGCTCGGTCAGATGGATGGCAGCTCCTGCTCGCTGAGGCACTGCCTCCTGGTATTTCAGAGAGCTGTCACTGGGTTCTTTATTTTCTTTTTCTTCCCTTCTCTTCTTCTAAATCATCACTTTGTTACTTCCTTGTTCCTTACCCCTCTTCCAGGTCAGACTCAGTGAGGCTCTCAGTCCCTCCCCGAGATGTTTGTCTACAATAAGGAGAAAACCTTGCAGAGGCTTGGTTTGAATTGAGGTTCCTGACCCTGTCTGAGCCTTACCTGACATCCGACCCAGGATCCTCCCAGAAACGCATGACGCTGCCCAGCAGCAAGCCTGTAGCTGGCACCCTGCCTGGTCTGCAGCCTTTTCTCCCATTTTACAATCACAAGGTTGTAGTTCCCCCTGTCGAGGTGCCCTTTTGTTCTCTACTCTACAGTTCTATACCACGCCCTGGAGAGTTGCTCTCGGGCCCCTCCGTCAGCCAGGATTTCTGCTGGTGGTGGGATGGGGGCTTGGGCTGCGCCGTGTAAAACAGCTGAGGAGTTTGCTGCCTGTGGGTAGGGGTGTGACAGCACACCGTGTCTCCCGGGAAATAGTGTGGAAAAGCAGGTACCTGGGAGATGCAAGGATGTTTTTCACTGTTACTACAGGAGGTTTGAGGGAGTCCCTCTGCAGCAGGGACTTGAGTAAATGTTGGGACCAGCCTATAGCCAGCTCTGAAGGCCACACTAGCAGATGTTTCACCACTGAGCTAAAACTGCCCCTGGTACTAGAAGCTAAGCCCTCTCCTAGGCACACACGGTTCTCTGGAGGGGTGGGTGCTGACCCATACCTGTCCTCTCGATGCAAACAGACCTGGAGGGGGGGTGCTGCAGGACGCTCCAGCCATCCCCTTCTTCCCCATGCCTTGGGGAGGGACTTGAAGATGCTTTTCTGCTGTTGTGGTGTGGAGCTGTGGGAGGTTACCTGGTGCAGCCTGCATTCCTAAGGTGTCTCGAGGGTGGCTCTTGCTGCTTTTTATTTAAAGGCAAGCTCCCAGGAGAGATGCTCAGTTTTTCTTACAACACTTGTTGTAGCTGGGAGTAGGAAAGGATAGATTCCTGGGCCCCATCCCTTCCCCAGAGCTTTCTGATGCTGATAGAGACTTTGCTCTGAGACTTTCCACAGAAACTACCCTTCCTCCTCTGTCCTTCAACACTGCTTCTGGAAGATGGGCTGGCTGGGGCTGCTGACCCCACCACCTGCACGCCCTTCCCCAGAGCAGGCAGTGACCTCTGGCAGAGCCTCCTCTGCTCTGGTGTTCGTTTTTCACATTTGTTTGGTCCTAAAAGCCTGCCTTTGGGCTCGGGGCCGTCAGGGCACGGCAGCCTCGAGCAGCACACAGGGGGCAAACAAACTTCCCAGGAAGGGAAGGATGCGGCTCACTCCATCGTTCTCCACAGCCTGCCACGTCCTGCCACCAGGGTTTCTTCTTGTCTTTGCTTTGTACTTCTTGAACTTTTCCTGCTGCTATTTTGATTTCTGCAGATAGTGCGAGGGCCTGAGAGATGGAAATGCAGGCTCCTGAGCGTGAGGCTTGGCAGGAGATGGCTTTTCTGAAGGAGATTTGTAAAATGTGGTTACGTCTTCAGCTGGTGGAAGGCCGTCAGCATTGAGCTGCTCGTGGTCTGGACGGCTGGATGTTTGGGCCTTCACAGCTCTGTGCGTGTTTGCCAAGGGAGGAAGTACTGGGAAGCCTAGAAAGAGCTGGAATTCACTAGTAAGGTTTGTTAGTGGAGACATAAGCAAGACTGATCACTTGTGCACGCTTTTCTGCCCCCTCGGCTATTCAACTGCCCCACCTACATTTATGGAGTTGGCTGGCTGAAAATGAAGAGCTTTGGAAGCACTCTGATGAGCCCAGGTCCCCAAGGCTGTGTGTTCACCACTTCTCACTGGGAAATCATGATCCTGCGTGGATTTACCTAACCCTGATATTTTCCCTTCCTGTCACCCCTGTCTTGTTGCAGAGACAATGATTTTGACTACCTGGAGTTTCGCCTCTGGATCGGCCTTTGGTCAGCCTTCCAGTGTCTCATTCTTGTTGCTACCGACGCCAGCTTCCTAGTCAAGTACTTCACCCGCTTCACCGAGGAAGGTTTTTCCTCCCTTATTAGCTTCATCTTCATTTACGATGCATTCAAGAAGATGATCAAGCTGGCAGATCATTACCCGATCAACTCCGAGTTCAAGGTGGACTATATCACACATTACTCTTGTGCCTGTGAACCATTAGATCCAGGTAAGAGGATGTTTAATTAGCTCTCCCATTCACAGGTAGGAGATTGCATTTGCTTTCTTTTTCTATTGTGCTGCAGTCCAGGTAATAAACAGGTAGATTAATCCTTTATTATCGGTTATCTTCAAATACCCTATCTTAGCCTTATTTTCAAGCTGAGAGGTAAACTTCACCCTACGTGCCAACTGCAATGTCTTTAGAGCTGACCTGGGACTCCTCAGGTCAGCATGGAGAAGCTGTCCCTGTTCCCTTGTCTCCTTGCATTCCTCTGGCTGTTAGTTCTGAATGACATTCCTCTGAGAAGTCTGTGGAGGGGCAGAAGTGGTGGCCAGGTCACTGGCATGGTGTTCAGGTCACTCCTGGTATCTGCTGTGCCATTTTATCAAGCGCAGGAGGTGGATTTATTCAGGGTGTTACCCAAACACAGGTGGTTTTCCACCTCCTGGCTGCGTGTAGGAGTGGAAAAGCACAAACAGTTCCTCTTAAGAGCGGAAGGGAAGTATCTCCAATAGTTCAGCCTATCACTAGAGCGTGGGCTGCGAGGCAGGTGTAGCCAGTGTACGTATAGATTTGGCAACACAACCAGGAACAAAAGGTTACAACACCTCAAAGCAAACAGAAGTGTGCTGGCTCGTAGCGTGAGGGAAGCTGTGACCACTCCTAGGATCCTTCAAACAACGAGGAGTGAGTAAGAAACTTGGTTTGTGCTCAAAGTAAACTTCAGGTTATCTCGAGATACCTGTCCAACAGAAAAGCTTCTGGTTGCTGCTGGCTGCCTCTGTGCAAAAGGTATTGGGAACAGGATCCCTAGGAGCTGTGTGCTTACGTTAGTTATTAAATGTAGGTTCTCTGCAAGCACTTGAATGTTGGTCTAGTTCTCCTTCCGTTTGCATGGCAGGGTGTTTTCAGAGCTAGGACAATGGGGAGTGGTCACTGCCAAACTGAGAGTCTCCACTTCCCATCTAAATGCCTGTGGCAAACGTGGTGGTACAGCTGGAATGTGTAGAGGAGATGGAACATGTGGCAGAAGCCTACACACTATTTCCTAAGAGATTTGTGTGTGAAAATACAATGCTGGTCTTTACCAGTGTCAGCAAGTGGGGGAGGATCAGCGTGTATGGTTTGATAAAGTTCACAAACCCTCACAGCCACAGTTCTCTTTTTATCTGATTTGCCTTTTTGCCAGATGTTTGTTTCAGAGGGTAAAGATGACCTTATCGTCATCATCTCCAAATGCTTCTTCCTTAGATTTTCAAGTAGCATTGAATAAACCTGGAACAGGAGGAGTGACCAGACAGTACTGGAGGTGCTGCCAGCAATCTGTGCAGGTAACCCTCTGAGACTTGGCTCCAGCCACACCAAGGTCTCCTCTGCAGAGACCTGCATGAGTCACTGGCACCTTGGGCACAAAGGCCAGCACTTCAAAAGCTGCTGAAGGTCAGGGAGAAGATTGTGAACAGCATGCTGCCTGAGAATGGAGCAGCTAACAGAGTGATCCCCTGTTTAAACTCAGTCCAGGACAAGCTCAAAAAATAATCTGAGGCTTCTGTGTGTAAAGTAGCAAATGCTGGGGTTGCAGTGTGGGCAGAGCAAGTGGCACCAGCTGGGTCCTCAGGCTGTTCTCATCCCTTGGTTGGTGGCGTGTCCTTCCACAGTGGATTTGATGCACAGAAGCAAGGAGTTTTCCAGAGGATGAAATAGCCTGTTAAATAGCTGCTAGCTTGTCAGTTGTGACAGTGACAGTTTGGCCTTTCACAGGTGTTTGGAGTTGCTAGAAAAAGAACATAGACCACTCTGAGAGACGTTTACTCTGTCTTCCCAAACTTGACTTCTCAAGAAAAGGATGTTTTCACAGGCTCAGCTCCATCCTGGCAGCCTGGCACAGCTCCCACTCTCAGGCTGCCCGCTCGGGATGCGCAGCATTCCCGTACCCGGCCGTTCCAGAGAGATCCCTGCCACCGTGAAGAAGATGCCTTAAGCAAAACCTGCAATAATGCTTCAAGGCACAGCAAAATCCATGGCTTGACAAGAGTCATCTTACTTGTCAAGGGCACGGGAAAGATGACCTTGACATAAAGAGATGTCCTACTATATAAAGAGATGTCCTACTACTCATTGAGACCCTGGTATAACCTAGTACAAAAGACAAACACACTTCCTCTTTCTCCAGCTAAACCATACTGTGAGCTATGCAGTATTTTAGTATAACCTAAATATTCTTATCAGACATAAAAGTACATGCAAAACCTAAATAAAACATGAGGATGTAGTTGACAAGCCTATTTTCAGGAAGGTTTGCAATTTCTAAATGAGATTTCCAATAAATGATTTCTAATCCCCTGAAAACAAAAGGAAAACCTGTATCATTATCACAGTGAATGCTGCCCCTTTTTGCAAAGAAATTAACCCCCATCGTCTTTATTTCAATTACTCTTCATCTTTCTTATTTTTAACTCAAAAATGTGTTTGTGCTGGATTGTGAAATGTATTTTTGCTTTTCTGGATACCTTTGGGGTTGTGCATTAATTTTAAATTTAATAATTAGAAGTATTCTGTCGATATTTATTTTAATCTAGAAATCGTTAGGAAAAATATTGCAAAATGATGAAATACTATATTGTCTGTCTGGTTTTCTATATTTTTTTTACAATGAACTCCAAAAAACCCCTGTATAGCTTTGAATTATGTTTTACTTAGCCTTTTCTTTCTGTTTTGGAATTGATTGGTGACTGATGCTTCTGAGTCACTCTGAAACAATACTTTTGACTTGCTTTACTTGAGCAAAGAGATGGCAAACGGTTTGATGGAGTTAACAAATGATTTAATAGCTGAAATTCACTTTCCTTCCTAGCTGTTTCAGCACCATGCTCACAGTATTCCTTTTTCTGTCCTCCCTTGCAGTGAATAGCTCGTTATTTAACAGGACAATGGTGCCGTCAGCCGATGAGCTGTTGTATTCCTCTGCTGAGATGGTGAGTGTCCTTTGGGAGGGCGGGCACTGTACAGTCTTTGAAGTCTGTAAGCACCGTGTGGTTCTGCCAATAGATCAGGGATTGATGGCATGAAGAAAACCCTCACACTGACACTTCTCCCTTGCCCATGTCGCTGTGGAAATGGGACACTGCTCCTTTTGGCATGCTCACTTGATCCTCCACGGGTTTGTCAGAGTACTGCATACGGAATACTGTGTGCACTGTTTGATAATATTAATTACTTGCTAATAGTGGCCACTTCCTTGCAGTCTGATCTGTGTGTTGTCAGGATGCAAATGGTTCTCCTGGGGGATTAGACAGTCCCTTGGCTGTAGTGGTAGGAGTGTTGTGGCCACCCCTTCCTTTAGGCACAGAGCTTAGCTTTGTTTCCAGGCCCCTTTTTGAATGCCTTAAGAGTTTCAAAGCAAAATAAATGTCTGGAGACACATGGGCTGAATTCTGTGCACGCCACAAGACTGGATCAGCTCGTTCAGCAGCAGAGCTGTGTTCTGTGCACGGTTACTCAGCCTTCACCAGCGTAGCACCCCGACCTTCAGCCCAGAGCAGTTGGCACTGCATGGTGGAGGTGCTCAGAGCACATCAGAAGGACAGCCGGTAACTGCAGCGTGGTGTGGTGCTGCGTGTGCAGAAGCAGTTGGATTCAATGATCTTAAAGGTCTTTTCCAACCAAAATGATTCTATTATTCTATAAATGCCTCCTGACGCCAGTGGGCGAGCTCAAGCCTTTGTTCTGGAAAGGGCAAGGAGGGAGATTTTCTGCTGTAGAAACAGTGTTGGTTTTGTTCCAAGAAAAGCAGGTTTGGGTTTGGTGTTGCGTGAAGTGAATGAGCAGTGGGGAGTGGATGTAGAGGTGGACTCGGGCCACTCCAGCTTCTGCATGAGTTTTCCAATCTTGCCTTTCCACTGGAGGAAATGCAGAGCGTGTCCGGCAGACCCACAGCAGAGGTCAAAAGATTTCTGTTGTCTTTCCAAGGCCCAGCCTGTCCTCTGTTCCCAGGTAACATCTTCTGCCTGGGTTAAAATCCATTCTGTCTGCACACAAGCACAGGGATTTTTGTCCTCCGTTCCGTGCCTACCTTTCCCTCCCTGTATTTTTCCTGGTGCTCTGTCCCCATTCCTATCCCAGCACGAGCACAGCTTTATGGAAATATTCTCTTTTTTCCTGCAGTACAACACCACCATTGACTGGTCATCTCTGACAACGAAGGAGTGCTTGAAATATGGAGGACAACTTGTGGGCAACAACTGTGAATATGTCCCTGACATCACCCTCATGTCTTTCATCCTCTTTTTTGGCACTTACACCTGCTCCATGGCCCTGAAGAAATTTAAGACCAGTCGCTATTTTCCAACTACTGTGAGTATCTCCTTTCACCCCGCTAGTCTGTTTCTTTACTCTTTCAAAGCACAGAGATCAGCCTTCCTTTTGGTGTAGCTGTCACACACAGACAGGGAGAAATACTTTGCAGGGAAGCCAGGATGCATTGGTTGAGAAATGCGGTATTGGTTAACCAAGGTCTGTCTGGGATTGCTTAGCTTTTGCTCTCAGTGTCTCTGGAGGGCACCAGTAGGGCAGCAGAAGAACCAAAATGAGCCATATAATCTGTCATAGTGATTTTAAAGGTACTGATGACACCACTTCCGAGATGAGATACAGAATGATGTGGTTTATCAGCCCCTCAAGAAATCAGAAGAGTCCTACAGGCATATATAATTTCAGCTGGCCATTTTCAGTGTCAGATATGCAGCCTCATGTCATCTGCTGACTCTGGGGTATGATGTGTGTCCACAAGACCAAGACTAAAAGGGGCTATTAATTTGTTATGTCAGAAGTCTCCCTGCTTGTAGCCAGAGAGAGTATTTGGGGAGGACAAAAGAAGCCCTTTGTTTTGTCACTAAGTAAAAGTGGGTAAGCAAGCTGTCCTCCTAGAAGAGGAGAACAGAGACACATCTTTGATGTCACCATGTAGCATTTGAAATGCAGAAACGTTGAACTGGGCTACAGTCCACGTCTGGTCTGCCTGTTACAATAGGGACCTAAAGCAGAAATTCTCTTTCTTTTCTGAGGATCAGATGCAAAATCAAGATGACCCGAAAAATCCCTGCGTTGGTTTCAACAAGATTTTGTTCAAACTTACAGCCAGCTTATCTGCACCTCTTAGGTGGATCTGCTTGTTTTGTCACCCCAACTAAAGTGACCACGACACACCTGTGAGCTGGCAGTTCCCATGTGTACCAAAGCCACGTCCCTCTCCGAGACCTGCCCCCCCATTTTTGGCTTTCTGGCACACAGGGTTTTATCCTGCATGGATGTTTACCATTCTGCTTGTGGTACAATTGAACCTCTATTATTTTTAATAAAAAAGAAACAAATTCCACCCAGACTGGAATGCAGCTCAATTTATCGGTAACCATGTGAACCCAGGAAACCTGGAAGGAACAACAGCTCTGAAAAGATCACACAGTCACAGACAAACACAGTGGGTCTTGCACAGTTACATTTTGGGGTCTGACCAGTGGCAGCTTTAGGTTGTTGTATTCCAGTGACTTCAGGAGAGTTGCACTCTTAGGATTTAGCTGTGTTGAGGATTTAGCTGAGGAGCCTAGTTTGTTTTCCTGTCTTTTTAGGTTGGTTTATTAATTTAACAGAAAACAGTGCAATATCTGCCAGTCATACAGAACATCTCCTCTGTCGTGGAAGTTTGGGTCTTCCCACCTGCTAAAGGGAAGTCTGTGGCTCTTTCCATTGTTTGGTGTAAAATACCGTTTCTTTCCTTTCCTATTTATTTTTTTAATCTGCATTGCAAAGTCAGTCATATTAAAAGAATGGAGTCTGGGGATAACACAGTATTTCTTCTTAAAGCCCCATACCTCAGGAATCCTGTGATAACACGAGGAGCTCGACTTGTGTCAAAAAAAGTCTCTGGCCCTGCATAGAAAAACATGAGTACGTGGACCCTAAAGAGTCAGAGATCAGAAGGCAAACAGAATGAGACAGTATTGTATATGTCTAAAAAAGTCACTGTTTTTTTAGGTTTATTTGCAAATGTTCAGTATCTGTTAATATTGGAAGCTGATCCTGAAAAGTCTCTTCATACATTGCTGCAGAGGAACTAGGTCTCCATACCAGTGATTGTTGGCTGCTGTCAAGAGTAGCATGAGTGAGACTGCCTTGAAGAATTCACGTGGGAATTTCTTATAAAAGCAATTTTATTTTTCCTTAGACTTGTTTTCATTATTTCCAATCCCTAATATTCTGTGTTTCTGTGATTCCATTTAGGCTTTGTTTTTTTCAAACAAAGCAATTAAGTACCAAGGCACAGTTAGGCAAACGGCACCAGAAATGACAATGCACACCTTTGTTTCTACAAAAGAAGAAATTATGATCTTGTATTGCCACCAAACACAAGGCTGGAGGATCACATAGAAGCTAAAGCATGGGTGACATGGTGTTTCACAGTGCTAACCACTGTTGTGGTATCAATTTCTGTTTCAGGCCCGGAAGCTCATCAGTGACTTTGCCATTATCTTGTCCATTTTGATTTTCTGTGGAATAGATGCCCTGGTTGGTGTGGACACACCAAAACTAATTGTGCCAAGTGAATTCAAGGTATGTCGTTGTCAGCTTCTTTGGTGGCCTTTGGAAGAGGTTCCCTTTTCCACTCCTCTGCCCTGTATAAAATGACTTGCTCTCCCAACTGGAGAGTAGCCAGCTATCTGGAAAGGACTGGTTTACTCAGATGATGTCCTTTTTATTAGCATCGTTTTGGTAGGCTAATTTATCTCCTAAATCCTGCCTCCACACTTTGAACTTTTTGTTGCTGTTAATGGGAAGGATGAAGTGTAAACCTCAGGTAGCCCAGTTGCTGGAAGTACAAGTGCATTTAGGATGTCCTCGCTCTTACAGTGTGGTTCTAATGCAAGCTTTCTTCTCCTTTTGCCCTTAAAAGCCAACCAGTCCCGAGAGGGGTTGGTTTATCCCACCTTTTGGAGGGAACCCGTGGTGGGTGTACCTGGCAGCAGCCATCCCTGCACTGCTGGTGACTATCCTCATCTTCATGGACCAGCAAATCACAGCTGTCATCGTCAACAGGAAGGAGCACAAGCTGAAGGTGAGTGTGCGTTGTGTCTCGCACGTGTGCAGAGAGCTGCCCGGTGCTTTTTCTGTGCTAGAGACGGAGGAGGACCTGTGGCAGTGTTGAAACGTCTGTCCCCTCAGAAATGTAGTTGCTGGTGTTTAACAGCAATACTTATTTTGTTGAGTAGCATAGAGTTTTGGCCAGGAAAACCACTGATTCAGTTGAAAATCTGGAGCGTTGCACAGTGTTTGCCTTCCTCCTAAAGCGAGAACCCCGTGCAGGGCCAACTCACAGTGTCTTGCTCAGTAAGCACATACTGATTTTGATTGACTTCACCATCATGTGGCCTGAAGCATTCTCACATGAGGATCTTTGGGATTGCTCCTCCCTTTTCCTTCCCAAGCATGTCCCATGCCAGGAATAGTCTGATTTCACAAAACCAGCAAGCTACTCCTTCCCTTCTAGGGGAAGGAAAGGACTTAGACCCATCACATCCTACCCATTGCTCATCTGGCAAAAACGTGGCTAGAGCCAGCAAAAATGAGAGCAGCCCTCCTTTGAGAAGCAGAAATTCTCTTTAAAACCCCTTTTCATGTCAACATAAAATGTTTCTTAAAATGTTATAATATTTTCATCTTGCCTTGCAAGAGCTTCACTCTTCAACTGTAAACATTTGAGAATGGCAAAGAAAACTTTTAAGTATAGGCTAGTCAAAGCTTGTCTTGTGAAGAATACTGATGTAAACAACATCTACCTGCCTTCATAACCTTGCTACCCCTGCAATTCTATTTGTGGGAGTAGTACTGTCGACCTTAGTAGAGGGCTGGATGAAGTTAGTTTCAGAATCTACTAGCCCTGACCCCAGAGGTGTTGTTTGCCTTGGTAATTCTGCAAGACTCTGCCATTTGAAGAATTAGAAAAGGAAAGAGGGTGTACATCTGTCCACAGACATAAAGCTAGATACTTGTCTGCTTTATGTGTCCATCTGGCATGCTCTGCTTTTCCAGCAGGAGGTGAGAAATCATTGAATTAAATGCAGTCAGAGAGAGAAAAGGGGGAGAAAAGCTCCTGTCTGTCGTTCTGGATGTTTGCTTGCGCAGGGTAAATGCATGCTGTCCACTATTCCCAGCAAATATGGTTACACCTGCTACCAAAACTCTTCATTCCCTTAAAACAAGTCCCCAGGTCTGATGTTGAGGAACACCTAGGAAGTATATGATATTTTCCAGTGAGGATGCTTGACACATATTCTTTCTGGCATTTCTTTCAACAAGGCATTCAGGAAGATGACTGTGGCCAGCAGAAGGCTCTGATCACTTGCTGTCTTACAGCTGATGTGCAAAACTGCTGGGTTTCAGTAGCTCTGGTGCTTCCAAATGGCCCTTCACTTCACAGACTCTACTTCTCTAGAGAAACTAGTCCCAGGCTCAACTCCAGCTAACTCAAACCTCTCCTCTAGCATCAAATCACTCTTAACGTCTAATATTCCTCCTACCACTGTCCTCACTTAAAGACACGGGCCTCCTCCCTGTTTGCTGCTGCCGTGGTGGGGACAGCCAGAGGTGGCCCAAGTAGGACAGCTGTGTTGGCTGCCCAGTGCTCTAAAATACAAGCAATAAACTGAAGAGATTTGGGACATACCAAGGGCATAGCCGCAGTTGGATGTTATTTAAAGAAGAACTTTATATCCGCTGACATATAACAGCCTAGGATGTAGTAATGTTTTTAAAAGAAACTTTCCAGACCAACACTATGTGGTTTTTCATGCCTGTAGGGTTTTTCCTTTCCCTGCACGGTCAGTTCTGTTGAAAAATATTAAATTCCTGTAAAAGAAGACTCTCTGCTGACGGGCTGAGTTTCAAGTGGTCTAACCCGTCAGAGTAAAGACTCCCTCAAAACATGGATAATGCTGGGTCATTTTTTAGTTATCTGCTTCATCACTTATATGGAAAACTGTTGGAAATTGAATGGAGCTTTTACTTGAAAAAGTGGCAAATGTTTTAACTCATATGGTTGCTGTGGACATTAGACAACTGACGTGATTTAAGACTGTCCTGAGCTTGACCTGAAGGAGAAAGTCAGAGTAACAGGGAACGGGAAAGGTTTGTTGTGCACATTGGTGAGTGCTGGCTCATGGTCTTATGGGGCTGGTTAAAAAAAAAAAGCCCTCAGAACATTTTGCCATCTGAATCTGGGCAGATATATTCAATACTGTGCCCACATCCTCCTCAGAGGAAGGCTAATCATTCGTATGGTCTCAGTTTTAGGTCTTTCTCCTGCACCTGACTAAGCAGGCGTATCATTTTCTTAATCACTGGAAGAATATATTCACTGTTCTTCCCCCATGAAGAAGAGGCCTCTCATCTCTTCAGCTTCTAGGCACTGAACGTGGTTATACTGTCAGCACAGGGTGTACTTTTTTAGTAACAAAGGATAAACACCCCAGAAAAGTACTGTTTAATATAAAAAGATTACTTCCTGCTTCCTTTGTTACGGTTGTGAGCACACGCTTTTGTTTAATTGGGGGTTCTTGAGTCCAATCCTGCTGCTGTGCACCGAAAAACACCTCCATACACCAAATCTCCTGTGGGCCAGAAGAAGGGTGGGGTTTTTCTACTAGTGCCTTGCTAAAGTATTGTCCCGGTGTCACTGTGTGCCCATCCCAGTGCTGCCCACCAGCCAAAGTAAGCAGCGCGTGTATGAGGACAACAATGAGGACTATTCAAGATGAGCTGGGTTGCTTTCCCTCCTGGGTCACTGAGCAGGTCCAGATCCTTTGTTCTTTCCAATAAAATCAAATTGAATAGGATTAAGAAAAGGTTAATCTTTTTAAAATAGCAAACCTTAGAGATTTCTCCAGTGATTTTTCTGAAGAACTTTCTTCGGTGGCTCTTCTGTTTCTTCACTTTGTCTCTTGGCACTTGTGACTGATGGATTTCCTGTTTTAGTTCGTTAAAGGATTTAAAAAATAGAAGATCGGAGGTCTTTAAAAAGGAGTGAAGAATGAGGGCAGCTTTTTCCTTTCGATAGGGAATGGGCCCATCAGCTGTTCTTGCTTTCCCCAAGATAGCCTAGGGTTGGGTGGTGAGGAAGGTACCTCCTTCGCCGGGCACCATCAGCAGACTCAGACCAGTTGTGACATCCCAAATGTGAGAGCCCACAGTTGCTTCCTATCCTGAATATATAGGGGTTCAGATCTCACTCTGAGACAGCAAATGGCAGATGTTCCCGTCACCTCATATTTCTGCAAGGTTGCTTTCAGGTAGACTTCATTAAGGCATTATACTGAGAGTTATTTTACAACAGCAGCTGCTGGAAACTGAAGTGAGGCTTTGGGCTGGTTTTAAAGGGTGGTTTGGGTGTTGAAAGCTCTCTGCTTGTCACTGTTTACCTCATAAAAAAAATGGGAACATATAATTATGAAAAAAGCACTTTGTAATATAGGGTTTCATTTTTGGTTTTTAAGAGGCAATGCAGAGCTCCTTCAGAACACCGTAAACCCATTATAACCTACGGGGGTGTGTCTGTGCATTGAGATACGTGTGCTATGTGTGTCTCACCAAATATTTTTTGGAGAAGATGATGCTCACTGATTGTCTTTAACTTCATGGTCTCTTGTGTCAAGTACCTCTGTAGAGAGCTATTTGACTGGTCGCAGGACTTGGCTTCTACCAACTCAACCTCTAAGCACTAGATTGGTTGGACCAGGTTTCCCAGATAAGCTCTGGATGCCCCCCCTCCCTGGAAGTGTTCAAGGCCAGGTTGGATGAGGCTTTGAGCAACCTGGTCTAAGTGGAAGGTGTCCCTGCTGATGGCAGGGGGGTTGGAACTGGATGAGCTTTAAGATCCCTTCCAACCCAAACCAGTCTATGATTCTATGATAGTGTACACAAGGTGCTTGGTCTTTGGCCAGTAACATGTACCTTTTTTCCCTGTGGAGACACGTAGTTCATCCTTTCAAGAGCGATGTGACTCCTACTCTGCTATTTCTTATGCCAACTTCTGTTGGCCAAAAAAATGCTGTAGAAGGAAATGCTGTTTGTTTGGTGTGCCTCTGCCCACGTGCCAGAGCCCTGACCCTTCCAGAGATGTTCAGAATAATTAAGCTGAAGGTTATCTGCCTCTGTTCACAGAAAGGTGCTGGATATCATCTGGATTTGTTCTGGGTGGCCGTTCTGATGATCGTGTGCTCCTTTATGGGGCTGCCCTGGTATGTTGCTGCTACCGTCATCTCCATTGCTCATATTGACAGCTTGAAGATGGAGACGGAAACTTCAGCTCCTGGAGAACAGCCCAAGTTTTTGGGAGTGAGGTATGGAAGACCAGAAAGGCTTTCATTGCCTTGTTTGCCTGCAAAGATCAGTTTGTACTATAAAAGGGCTTGCTTTGAGCAGGACACGTGCAGAGGTTCAGGGGGAATAGCTCTTAGCTTTGCTGTAAATCTTCAGATCAGCTGTGTGCTTCCTTACAGCTTTTTTTATCCGCAGAGGATATATCCAGTTAGAAATGTATCTGGTGGAGCCCTTTTGCAAATGCTCTTTCTTGAAAAGGAAGAAAACTGCTGTTCTGCATGCAGTGCCTGCATGGGAGAGCCCGTGCAAACATGTGGGAGCAGAGGGAGGGAGGGAGGGAAGGACACTTTGCACCAGAGCTCGGACTGTTTCTTGCTCTGCTTTGGGCACGTGGGTTGAAGTCATCCCAACATACCCAAAGCTTTACAGAGAGAACTCTGGTGCCCATGGGACACCGCAAAGTAGTCATGAAGAATTTTGTGCTGCTTTCTTCATGTTTCCAAACCCGTCTGTGAGATTTAGCAGCCCAGGTCTCTGATAATTCCTTGAACAAATCCCCGTGTGACTCCTCAGAAGTTTATTCAGCCAGATCAGACACCACGGTTTTCCAGTGTTTGAGGAAGGAGATAAATTTCCTGCAGATTTCTTTATCCATGGAAATTAGACAGGCCACATTAACAACCAACAAAAGGTAAACCTGTTGTACCTGGAGCAGTCAGCTCTCCTTAATCAAGCAATTTTTTTTCTCTATTTGGTTGCCTTAATTAAGTGGTCTGAAGTGCTTTCAGTAGGAGCACTTCTGGAAATCAGGCCACTCATTTAGGTGAGTAAATAGAAATTGAATGGCCTAACTTTCAGTACTCTGAGATATTACTGGTGCAAGTATTTTCGGGTATACGAGCGGTTGCGGGTGGCAATGAAGGCACATGATCAGCACCCCACAAAGGCCTGGGTCATTTATCCAACTGCTGGAGCACTATGACCAGGGCTTAAAATACACTACTAATCTAAGAGTGGAGAGCTAATGATTTATCACCTGTTAGCATGCTATAAATACCGCCGTGCAGAGAATTTGGATTGCTAGTTAACGGTTTCTAATGTTTAACATGTAAACACACTCCTCCTTACTCAGTAGCAGTACTCTGTTGATCCACAAACAGCAGAGCTAAGGCAGCATACAAAAACTGATCTGGTGTTTGAAAAAAGAGCTGTATGAGGCTTGGTTGGGGTCAAGATACCTGCCTGATGCTGTTGGCTTGTAATCGCCGGTCTGCTTTGAAAATGTGGCTGCAAAAATGAGTTGTCAGGCTTTGTGTTGCTTTTGGGTGCTCTGGGAGGGAATAAAACCAGAGTGAAAGCTGAAGCCATCCTGCTCACCTTGTGCTTTTGTTTCAGGGAGCAGAGAGTCACTGGAGTCATCGTTTTCATTCTGACTGGTGTGTCTGTCTTTATGGCTCCCATCCTAAAGGTAAGGATATCACCTTCTTGGCTTCCTTCTGCTCACACAGCTGAAGTAAGGCCACAGCAACTGTCAGGCTGCTAAAAAAGCTCCTTATTGAAGTGTGAAAAAGGAGATGAGTGAGAATTACTGTTACAGTTTTACCACTTTCCAGAAGCTTAAATCCAAACCTTTTGGAAGGAGAAAATAACATTGTAGTGTGCTCGACAGTAATAGTGACAGAGTTCAGGGCTGGTGGTCTTGGGGGCTGTCATTTTTTTCGTTTTAGGATTTTTCTTCCCTGTTTGCATCAGGTTAAGTTTCCTTTCATTTCACACTCTTATACTTCTGCTGTGCTTGTGTTTTGTGGAAAATATATTGTGGTTAAAGCTTGAGAGCCTGCTGGTGGCACGATGGAAGAACGCTTGGCAATGCAGTAGAGTTTCCGTGTGGAGGTTAACAGATGGATTTGTAGTTTTACAAGTACATTTGCTTTTATTTCAATGTGCCCACATCTTAACACATATACCTGAAGAATATCTTCATTTGGTGCTTACTCACAGGCTGTGTGCACGGCCCAGTGGGAGGAGGTTATTTTGATGAGAGAGAATACACAGAATTGGTGGCAATGAGCAGAGCCAACAGCTGATGGTGTTAGTCCATGGGTACAGTTCTGGCCAAAAATCTTTGGGACCATTGCCAGTGCCGTAGCGGAGCTGAACCCTGCCTGGCACAGCTGCCAAGGCACACACCTCAGCAGTCTGAGGCTCCTGCAGCTTAACTGGCTTTTTTTTTAAAAAAAAAGGCAACCCAGCAATCAAATTTTCACCTTTTAGTGCAGATCCTCCTAAAATAACATATACCTTATTGCTCAGAAGCACTGCCCAGCTCAGCAGTGTGGAAAATGTGTTTCTGGAGGAAGCAGTGCAATTAAATGTGATTTCTTAACCTCTTGAATTTGTTGTGAGTTCAGGCAAGGCTCTGGACAGGTGTGCTGCTGATGTGCTGCTTAATCTAGGTGGGTAGCTATTTTCCAAGACCTGAAATGTGTTTGGCCGGCACGTAGCCACAGAAGAACACATCCTTAGTGGATCATTAGATCATAGAAGGAAACTGGAAAACCTGCTTAACCATGTCTCGTGGAGGATATTGCCTTCTCCGGGGATGATGGTGGAAGCAGTGCCAAGGGCAGGCATACTGCACAACAGATGTCAGCTGCAGAAGCCCATCTCCAGGGATCCATAGACTGATGGTACGAGCAGATGTCAAAACAGGAACATATGTACTGAGACAGTGGCACCATCGTGCATCGTAACATCATGATGGAGCAGACGGGTGTCTGGAGAAGTGTTTCTGGAAGAGGCAAATGAGTTTTTGGTCATGGGGAGGCTGGAAGCTACAGGGCTTGTGAGGCACAGTTAGATTTGAGCCTGAAGGGGAGGAGGCAGGCAGAGAGCAGTGATGCTGCCTGCATGTGAAGTGGAGAAAGTGGCTTTACAAAGTCAGAGTGTTCCCGTTCTTGATTTCTAAGGTTGTTTTTACAACTAGCCAATTTTTGTGTCTTGGTAACAGTTTCCTCCTCTGCACAAACAGGCGTTTCCGTGCCCTTAATTTAATGCCTGATTGTAATAATTCTGTTCATTAGTTCATGTGACCTTTCCCTGCAAGATCTCTCTTCCCCTGTTCCACTGGGGTCTATTCTTTCCACTGTTATTGCTTCATTCGTTAATTATTTGTCTGTGCTTCCCCTAAGAACATGTATGGGGAAGATCCTGGCGGGAGGACGCCTGAGGATAAATCGGCACGCTCCTCGCCCACGTGCCAGCAAGAAGTACCTGGCAGGGTTTCAGGACCTTTAGCAAACTCCAGTGGCAGGGTCCCCTGCTCGAGAGAACTGCTTTGCTAAATGCATTTGCAGAACGTTTTAAGTCTTCTCATGCCAGCAGCAAATTGAACGCTAACGATCCCAAATTCAATAAAACAGGCAATCCACAGAATAATCTCATCTTTGGTTTTTGTGGGTTTTGCGGTGTTTGTGCTGGTTTTGAGTGTCACTGATGTTTCTGCTCAGTTATGGCAGATGTCCACAGAAACATTCTCAGCCCTGCTAGGAAAATGACAGGCACTTTCCTATAAATACATTTTTAACTCTGTTGGCTAGCAGTAGGTTTGCTCGGAGTGCCGCAGCCAGCAACCCCGTAGTTAGTGAATACTTTGCTAGAAGAAAGTCATCCAAAATGAAAGCTCCCTTTGCTCCTCTGCAGGATAATGTAATGAAGTTTCACCTAGGGATGATTTACAGGATTAATTATTGTGGAAGGGTGAAATAATATTTGGATATTTTTCTTTTTTAAAAGAAAAAACAAAACCAGAAAGAAATAGAAAAAGGGGGAAAGACAGCCATGTAAATGAACTAGAAAGCTAAACTCTGAAAGCTTCCTACCAAACTTGCCGGAGGAGATGCTACCTTGTCTCATCTAATCCCTCAAATCCAGTGAGGATTTTGAATCCCTTGGACACTCATGGCTACATGAACCACAGGCTGACTCCCCGTCCCTCCCTGTGATGGCACAAGCTGATGGCAGATCATTGAACCCAGGCTACGGGGAAAAAACCTTTGGCTTTTAATGTGAAATATCAATGCAGCTCACTCAAGGAAGCAAATAAATCCAATAGAAGGATGAACTAGCAATCAAGAAGCTCACAGGAGGTGACAGGGAATGAGCCTCAGGGAAGAAGGCCAACAGGATGCTGGGTTGCATCAACAAGGGCATCACCAGCAGATATAAAATAAGTCATTATTTCACTCTGCTTGGCACTTGTCCGGCCACACCTGGAATACTGTGTTCGGTTTTGGTCCCCACTGTTCAAAAAAGATGGGGAGAGGCTGGAGATGGTCCAGAGAAAGGCCACAAAGATGATCAAAGGAAACCTGCCACATGAGGAAAAGCTGAGAGAACTGAGTTTGTTCAGCCTTGAGAAAAGAAGGTTTAGAGGAGATCTCATCACCATGTTCCAGTACTTAAAAGGTGGCTACAAAGAAGGAAGTCACCTGGTAAAGACAAGGGGTAATGGGTACAAGTTGCTCCTGGGGAGATTCCGATGGGATGAAAGAGGAAATTTTTTGACAATGAGAAAGATCAGGCATTGCAATAATCTCCCCAGGGAAGTGGTGGATTCCCCAACATCGGACGTTTTTAAGATTCAGCTGGACAGGGTGCTGGGCCATCTTGTCTAGAACGTGCTTTTGCCAAGAAAGGTTGGACCAGATGATCCTTGAGGTCGTTTCCAACCTGGTATTCTATGACTCTGTTATTGATTCTATGAGGGAAGAGAAAAATGTAGGCAGGGAGGCTTTGGTCTGGGGTGGCATTTGGCCTGGTGACTTCGGTGCTCGTGTGCCCAGGTGGAACGTGTGTATTTGGGATCGAGGCCTGCAGGGATATATGCCTGGCACTATGTTTTTGACCCAGCAAATAATTAATAATATGGTAGGGGAAACACTGAATAACTGTGGTGTGATTTGCCTCTTTAATGAGTTTCCTGCACAGGTTGGAAGACACAGGCTCCTGCAGCAGCCGTGCTGGCCACGGGTTGTGTGGGCGCCTTGGCTGTGCTGTGGCTGCCTTTCAGTGGCAGCTGCCTGTCACTGCACGGGGGCTCTCCAAGTACAGGGGGAGAGCTCTTTCCATCCTTCTTGGGTTCAAATAAACCACACAAAGGCGGGTACTCGGCTCCCACGTGTGGTTTGTGCCCAAGTGCTCCCGTTGATGTCACGCCACGCTGGCTGCGCGCAGCTTTGTTGTGGGGCTGAGGAGCACTTTCCCCTCTTGGCAACTGTGCGGTGGCTTTTGCCGTTGAGGAAAGCTTTGTGCTTCGGGTTGGAGGGACAGATACTCCTTCTGGGGAGCGTGTGTGTTGTTACCATGCACCTTCCTTGCTTATGAAGGAAGATGTCCCTGATGGCAGGACCAGTGATGGAGGAATGGGCAGCAATTAGCGCTTGAGGGAGAAGAAATTGATGATTGAAAGGACAGTTCCTGGCAGTGGAGGAAGTTAACTCACGGTCCTGTGTTTGTGAATGGTTACGGATTAATGTGAGTGAAAGATGGAGCGGTCAGAGGTTCGGTTGGCATGACTGTGATTGCTGAGGTGGGACTCGAGAGCCTTTCTGGATGGATTTCCATGGCTTACTGAGATGGACATAACCACAGTCATAGCTGCCTTTTCTTCTTCTCTGCCTTCTACTTCTAGTCTTGCCAGAAACTAAGAGGTGAAAAGCAGTTTGAAGCTTACTGGAACATGTTTACCCCGACTCTTCTTTAATTTGCTGACTGCCTGGTGCTGGCTGGCTTCCTTCCCTTTGGTTCTTGGAGAGACATCCAAGTGGCAGTGAAGTGGGAGAGCCCAGGGTTTGTTCAACCCCTGCCCTTGTCCTCAGCCCTGCAGTGATGGCACAAATGTTCTTGCAGCTCTCAAAACACAGCGGAAGGATTTACAAACCACTTGATTACTCTGCATTGTCTGCTCCTCGGTGCGATTTTGAGTTGATCACACACAGGCTAGGAATTGCATCCTACTGGGTGTTAACGGTGCATTGTGTGTGGTGAGGTTGTTCACTTGGTTTCTCCTGCTCTTCCCCCACAGTTCATTCCCATGCCTGTGCTCTACGGTGTCTTCCTCTACATGGGTGTCGCGTCCCTCAATGGCGTGCAGGTGAGTCCCTTCCAAGGGCCTGGAGCAGGCTCCAGAAGATGGCAATCATTAACCAGCATGGGGTTGCTCTCACAGTCCTCTGGGCTTTCCCTTCTCCTTCACCACCTGTTTTCCTTCCCAAGAAACCCAGGAAGGTCAGCAGCTCTTGACACACATTGCTGCAGGCTGGCTCTGCTGAGATCGAGACCAAAGGGGATCTGTCTGCACAGGGGGAGAGCAGCCAGGTCTGGGCCCTGTGGGCGATAGGGGTGCTTGGTGAAGAGCTGGGGTCCATCTTCCCCCTCCAGCTCAGCGATGCTGAGGGCAGCCTGTGCTCGCAGAGACCCCAGGCTCATTCCCAGGATGGCTCGGGTCCTCTGCCAGGGCATGGTTGTAGCAGACTGAAGGAAAACAAGGGAAGATGATTTATGGCAGCAGTGTTAAACGAGCGGGAACATTGCTGTTTGCCGGGGAGGGGAAGCCAAGCCCCTTTCTTTGTCGTTGAGGAAATATTACGTAAGGAGCCTTTCTCACAACACAGTGTCTGTAATTGGCCCTAGGAAACTGGAAGTGGTTTTGTTGCTTTCTGGCACCCTATTAATTCTGGCCTTTCTTTTTAGCCCTTGGTTGTGCTCTAACGGGAAAAGACTGCCTGTTCTCTGAGCACCATGAGAATTTCCTTGGTTATTCTTTCAGATGGCCCCAGCTCTCATTCACTGGTGTGAGATCACTCTGGTCTCCGCAGTGGGCAGCGAGCCCGCCTTCAGGCAGGGGACAACGAGGGGATTGTAAGGGCCACCTTGGGGTCGGTTCTCCTGGAAGGGATTTCCCCTGCTGCTCGGCCCAGGTGGTCAGGGGACTGGGCAGTTTGTTTTCTCCTGATCAAGGATGTTTTTCACTTGATGAGAAATCCCGGTTTTGGTTTAACTCCCAAGTCCATCCGGTCCAGCACGGGTCAAGGGACGCTGCCAGAAAAGCTGCCTGTCTTCCTCAGTCTTTGGTTAGGTGCCTTTCTGTTCTCTGTGATGTCTGCACTCACCTCTGTTGACCTCTGCTCCCAATTTATATGTTAAAAAAAAAAAAAAGCCTTGTTTTTAAATCCTGAATGTCCTTCTTTGGCAGGAGCAGGGCAGGGGAGGGTGGCAGAAGAGTCACAAAGTTTGGTACTGACCATAGTTTGGCCATTCATCTTGTTTTCTTTGTTTTGTGGGTAGTGAAGCACTCCCTTCAAGAGAAAACTCCCTGTGTCCACAGCCACAGCAGATCAGGACCATTTTTTAGAAGCCAGTGGAGCAGTTTCCACTGGCACTTCCATTTGTTGGTTTACACACTGGTCACCAGAGTACATGGAGTCCTGTTCCTTAAAATAAAGGCCTTGCTTTGGGAGGTATTTTGCTCCCATGTCTCTCTTTAGCTGCTAAATCCAGTGTAGACCTAGGACCTTCACTTGACACAACCGAGTTAACATGTTCAGCCCACCCTGCACTGAGCACAAGTCAGTCAGGATAGAGCAGCTGTGCTGGGTTTCCTACTGGGTTTCTGTTGTGGAAGGAAAGCGAGTTGCTTCAAGGTCACACTTCATAGTGGAGTAATGCTTTTGTATCTCTTTCTTTTATGTATCCTATATTTCATTTAAACGTTCATTTCTTTTCCTTTCCAGTTCATGGATCGTCTGAAGTTGCTCTTGATGCCTCTAAAACACCAGCCTGACTTTATCTACCTGCGCCACGTCCCTCTACGCAGGGTCCATCTGTTCACCTTCTTGCAGGTGGTGTGCCTGGCTCTCCTCTGGATCCTCAAGTCAACCGTAGCTGCTATCATATTCCCTGTCATGGTAGGTGACATTCCCCATCACAGCCTTCCACACACGGTCATACCCCCCCATAAACAGGCAAATCCAGCCTCTCCCTGTCACATCCCTAGCTCAGGGCTGTGCCTCCATTCACAGCACTGATGTAAAGAGTTCACAGGGTCATTGTTGCCGTGGCTGCCTTTACATAAATCCTCTGGAAGAAAACAAGCCTGGAAAGTTAATTTTTTTCCAGAAAGGTGTAGTTAATTCTGACCATTCCTGGCTGCCAAGGTTACATTTGCTGTGTTTTCTCCTTGAGGTGCATGAATGAATGAGAGGTGCAAAGTTTTCCTTTCTTAGCCCACGATAATTACTGTACAGAACATGAAAAAATGTCTCTCGTGCTTCTAAGTAGCAAAATTTGACAAACCCAAGGAAATCAAGAGCAAAAAAGAGAATATTTTTTTTCCTTGAACTTGAGTAAAAAGACAGTAATGTTGATTCCTGTGTTTCACGTTGGAGGATGAAATGTAAGTTTGTAGAATGTGTGTCGTCTTTCTAATAATGCATATCAGAGTCATGTTAAGATTCATTTTGGACGTTGAGAGATAAAATATTCATCATATAGAAGAAGTATTTTGTAAATATACACTGTGCAGGTAGTCTGATTTAGTATCTACATCAAAGAAGGGGAATAGTGAATAGTGAAACTGTTTTCTGTGCGTTTACATTATTAGTAGAGCTAGAGACACAATTAGGCACTTCAGCCAAAGAAAAACCAAACGAGTGTTAAAGGGAGTTTACACATATGCTTTGCCTCAGGCATCAAAACCTGTGACCATGGATCCTAAATGAGGGAGCACGGAGTAGATCCAGTGGCATCTTAGCTGCGTGCACAGAGATGCTGCCAAGTCTGCTCTCTGGCTTGGAGATGTGTCTGACTGCTGCAAAGTCAAAGCTTTATGCAACTCCCTTAAGAAATCTGGGCCTAATGTCACCTAGTTTCAGGTTTATGGGCAAGTAAAATTTCAGTTGTGGGTGTAGTTATGAACTGCAGTGCTTATTTCAGGGAGAGAAGGAGGGAAAGCAGAAAACAGAACAAGGACAAGTGTTTGTTCTCTGCTGCTGGTGAAATCAGAAGGGAAAAGGTGACGCAAGTAAAAAAAATCCTGCAAATGTTCTTGCTGGGACACATGCTCATGTATAAAGGTGTTAAAAATCGGCAGTTCCCACCGCTACGCCGTTCCATCGCGCTTTCATGGCTGTGTTGTACTGCTGTTTAAAACTGAGTCAAAGATCTGGATGCTCTTTCTCTTTGCTCCTAATAGAGAGAATCTGAGCAAACCCTAAGTCTGCTCAGTTTTGTTACAACAGTGCAACCTCGGTGAAGGTACGGTCACAGCTTAGACCTAGCTGGATCTGATGAAACCTCAGTTATTTGCACTGACTATAAACTTCCAGTTTGTGAAGATCTGGCCAATAGCCAAAGCTCTGTTTATTTGAAGGAAAAGCACTTTTAATACAGAAGTAATTCATAATGGGATGATCACGGGAGTCTACATGGCACCTTTCCATACCCTGAGTAATTTCTCACTTCCGTAATCGCCTCTTAAGTTACGCAAGTCAAAGCTTGAGGTCCTTTCCTAGGAACTGTTTGTGCTGGTGATCAGCACTGCTCAGAACAAACTCTTCATCTTAAAGGCAGTCTTCAGTTGTTGAGAATACCTTTTAGCAGCCAAGCTTTCAGTCTCTTGGTGTACCCTTTGGTAAAGCACACGTGTGACCTTGGCCTTGCTGTAAACACCCATTTCAGACATGTCCCTTCTTTTTTCCCCAGTGTCTTTGATTGCTGTCTTGCACAGAATAAGCTTTTCCTCTGGTTTCGTGCAGCCACAATCCTAGTCAACTATATTTTGCAAACCCTGAGGGCACAGTTTGGCCCCTGTATAATTTCTTAAGACTTCTTAGATCTGGGGAAGTGATGAGAAAAAAAGTAAAGACAATTACTCAGGCTGCCCCTGTGAAGGTGCATGTGTAGGCTGAATCCAAAAATAAATAACAATACTCTCTTTTTTGGTCTCTCTGTTATTTTGCCTGATGCCTGTCAGCTGGATCTTAGAGATGACCTTTGTCACTGCAGGAGTGTTAAGCGATTACATACTCTTTTCTGTACATTGCTCCTGTGTATTCCGACGTGAAGCAGTCACCTTGTTCTCCGCAGTCACCTTGTTCTCTGTATGTTCATTTACAACCAGAATTAAAGTATGTGGGATTAAGAAGCAGCACCAAGAGGAATGCACAAAGTGTTCTCAGTTAAAGGTAAAATGTGACCAAGAAGTCCCTCTCTTGCCTTTTCAGATCCTGGCACTTGTAGCAGTCAGAAAAGCCATGGACTACCTCTTCTCCCAGCATGACTTAAGCTTTCTTGACGACGTCATTCCAGAAAAGGACAAGAAAAAGAAAGAGGATGAGAAGAAGAAGAAAAAGAAGAAGGGCAGTGTGGACAGTGACAATGATGATGTAAGGAGCTTTCTGCTCTTGTCAAATTACTCATTTCTAGCTAGCTAGTTCCAGGGGACGATCCGTGCCCCTCCCCAGCTCTGGGGCTATTTTCCCAGCCTCTTTTGAAGCCAACCAGCTCAGTCTTTTGCTGCTTCAGCAAATCAGCCCCACGTCAAACTTCTTTTCTACATTGCCTTCCCTTTTCCAAACGTCACTGGCCTGTGGTAGGTGGTACTTGCATTGCCAAGAACGAAATCACACTTTCCACAAGAGCAGTAGGTACCTGCTGAGATGTTATGCCCTCTGCTAGAATGCCTTTCATCACCCTGCCTTGTTCATCTTTCCCTCCTCCGCCTTTCTCCCCCATTGTTTCTTCTACATTTTAGGAGGAAAATGGTTTTCACCAGCAACTCTGTTAGTCCTGCATATATTCTGGTTTTCTTTTTCTTTTTTTGCTATTTTTTTTAATTACTCTTCTGAAAAGCACAGAAAGGTGTGACTTGTCACAAGTACTGGAGGAAAGACTGCTTCCTATTGATAATATTCATGACCTAGATATTGTCAAAGCCTATGTGCCCTTCTGCAATATACTCTTTGGTCCTACCTCAGGTTGAAGCGTGCCCTAAAATAGTGAAACGTAGCTGCTTATGTCATTACTAAGTGTGGTGACCTGACTAGACCAGATCCACGTGCCTTAGACTGTCCTGGTTTTTACTGTATATATAATAAGAAGCAATGTAGTCCTCATGCCTTTAAACATTCTCCTACCCAGGTCTAGTGTGAACTCAAATCCTTTAAATTTAAATTGAAGTGCTAAACACACTGGTTATGTAGCGATTTCTGTAGCAAGTGCCTTCGGAGAGCTCGCTGCCTCCGTCAGCGTTGGCTTTTGCAGTGTGAAAAGGGAGCTAGGCTTGAATAGTTGTAGGTGACATGGAGAGGACTAAGCACAGTGCCACTTGTTCTGCTCGTGTCACCGTCCAGGGTTCATGAAGAAGGGTTTTCCCTGTGATGTAGGCAGAAGTAAGATCACCTGAAGCTGGAAAAAAAATTCCAGATCTCAAGGTTGAGAGGACAGAAAAGGCCACCTCAGTCCTGGTGGAGGATGAGCTAGAACCCAAGTCCTTTGTGTAAGAGCTGTTATAAGACTGGCGTGAGAGGCAACCAAGTCAGGCTTATCCCATGAGAAGATATGCAGAGGCCTTTCTCCAAAGAATATATGCTGTCTGAAATAGAGCTTGTACACTGCGAGAGACAAAACCAGGAATGTCTTAGGTGAGGGTTCAGCATTGTAGGACGTAGCTTGGATCCACACCTGGTTAAATCAAGCTTGAATCCCAGCTTGATTTCAGACAGCAAGCTCCCCTTTCCCAGTGTTCCTCCAGTTCCTGGGAGGGCAAGGGTGAGGGTCTCCTTCAGCAGATAACTTTGAGCAAACTGAAATGAGAGAAGTCACCCTCCTGTGCATAGCAAATACTCGGGAAAAGTTTGACTCCATCCCCTCCTCTTGACTGATTATAATCCAGCAGCATCATATCCTGAGCCGTGCCGTATCTCCGGTATGTTTTAAGCTGTCTTCTCTCTTCTCAGGCTTTTCCTGAATCACAGGTACAGTAATTGATCTAATGGGTAAGAGAATTTACACTAAATGTTGGTTCTGAACTCTTCTTGGTTTTTTTTTTTTTTCCAGCACTTGCTTTTACCATCTTCCTGAACATAAAGCACTTGGCATTACTGGTTTGATTATTTTCACCCTTTCCCTTCCAGAAATATGACCTCCACAAAGTTAATCCTGTGGGATTTGGTGGGCAAGACACGGATCAGAGTTCAGCCAAGGGAGTCGCTGGGTGTTGCTAATGCAGGTGGTGTTGAGTTGATGAGTACAGCAAATCCCGGCAACAGTGGAGACCACTCTCAGCACTAGTTAGGACTCACCTAAAGTTCTCACTGGGGGTTTGTTAGCGATCAGGGCCAGACAAAAAGGAGCTGCCAGGAAAGATTCCCAGTAATCTCACT
>NW_010319609.1:4470-15991 GCF_000700745.2 Antrostomus carolinensis | reverse complement strand
TTCCCTACAGTTTGCCTTTACCAAGTATGAATTAGTGCAACTTACTGCTGCATTTGTCTGATGAAAGCTCAAGTGCCTTGCGTTTCTCTCCTATTTTATGTCAAGAAATGCTTGATTCACAAAAGGCCAGACCTTTTTTTTTTTTTCTCTTTTAATCTTGGGCTAGTGTATTTAGTTTCAGAGTCAGAAGAACTGTGTAATTGTCTCTTCTCCCCTTCAGGACATTTTTGCCCACTCTGTCTGTCTGTTCATTTTAGATGGTGAAGTTCAAAGTAGACCCTGAGTGTCAGCATTGCTGTTCCAGAGAACTCTTACATTTCTTTATTAGCACTGAAACAGTGATATGTTGGAGAGGTTACCCAGCTCTTAGGCTCAGCATGGCCCCAGACAGGTGGGGATTTGGGGATGGCTTTATTGCCTCAGTGCTTTTCTGCAGAATCATCTTTATTTGGGCTGTGTCTATCCTTGAGCCTCGTAAAGATATTCCTGAGGAAACATTTTGCTGTTGGAGTATGAAATACTGCACTGGATGTCAGGTTAAAAAAATAATTAAAAAAAACCCCAAAAACCAAGGAGAGTGATTATCTGGCCTCTGTAATGTTTTCCTGCCCTGACTTGAAGGTCTCCCTCCCTCCACCCCAGCGTTATGCTTGGTGCTGTGTCTGGTTCTCTCCAGGAGCAAAGACGCATGAAGGTTTCTGGCAGATATCACCTTGCTTCTTTTGACAAGTTATGCAATATCAGCTTTGCCTTGGTTATGAGAAGTTACTTTTATTTTTAAAAAGCAAAATAATTCCAAGTACCTTCTATTAAGCATGAGTAGATGGATTATTGAAGCCAGCAGGGGTATAAGTCATGCTGGTACCCAGACTCCATGGGACCCTTGACCCAGCTGCTGTCTCTCCTCTCTGGCTGCGAGTACTGAATTCTTCCAGGGGCCCTGGATTTGAGGAACTATTTTACTGTAAAGAGAGATGTAATTGAGACTGGGTTTGACTCAACTTAAATAAAAGGGGGAGCTGAGACAGTCTGGCTTAAGGAACCTCTGCCATATTGTGTCTGGCCCTCGTCCTCATAGAGCAGCTGGGAAGCACAGAGGGGTTTTACAGAGAGCGCAGCAGGATGGAAGGTTTGATGAGCTTTCACAGAAGCCACTGCCCTGCTGTTTCTGCCTCCAAATGCATTTTCTGTCTGTATTTCCTGCAGCCAACTCCCAGCTGAACTGGATGGTGTCTTATCAGCTACTGAGGTGGGGAAGGGGAAAAATAACAATTACACAGGATTATTCTTTCAGTCGGATTTACTTTGGTAGTGTGAAGGAAGAGGGAAGTGGGGTGCAGTGGGGAACCAGCAGAAACCAGCAGGCAGCGAAGCTGGACCATGAAAAAAATGCTTTTTCATTTTTTTCTTCTTTTCTTTTCCTCATTCCTATCGAAACTATATGAAGAATAATTCTGATTTGTGGGAGACAATAAGAGAGAGAGCAGTGCAAATATTCTAAGACCTTTTACACGTTTCTTTCACAGTCTGACTGCCCCTACTCAGAAAAAGTCCCAAGTATTAAAATACCAATGGACATCATGGAGCAGGAACCTTTCCTAAGTGATAGCAAACCTGCCGACAGTGAGTAGAACTGACCTCTTGCATGCCTCTGACTTGCAGTACAAAAATATATATCTATTGAGAGTGATTTAAAAAACAAAACAAAACACAACTTTCCTATTATATGAGAAATACTTGTTCTTGTTCTTTTTTTTCCCCTCTCTTTTAATTTCCAGGCCTCTGATTTCTAACATATTTTGATTTTGTGAGCTTTTTTCTTTGCTTGTTACAAACCTGATGTCGTTCCTTCTGGTGCCTCCAGCTTAAGCGCTTTTATCCAGCTACTAACAGGTCTCTTGGCCGCTCACTCTCTCCTCCTCTCTTCTCTGACCTTCCCTGTTTTGTATTAACTCTGCTGATGCTTTGATTTTACTTTTTCTTTACCCTCTGTGTCTAGTGTTCTGGATTTGCAGCATGTCTAAACCTCATCGCTGTCCCGTTACTTTTTGTTTCCTTAGGTGCCAAGCAGTTGTGAAAATCAATGCTTAAAAGTTTTAATTAAGTTTAAAAAGTTTAATTAATTTAATGCCTTGCCCATTAAACTGCCAGGGCAGGGATCAGTTGACCATTAATGTATTTCCCTTGTTAGGTGATTTGCTTTTGTGCTATCCAGTTTCTTTTTTATTTCTTACATTAATATCCATAATGGATTATGATGATCTTCGTTTTCCATCATTTTCATATCACAGTCTTGTAGGTGAGGAATCAGGAATAACAACAATCAATAATAACTTAGCTTTTTTGCCTTTGCGCTGTGTTTTTAAAATACCCTGAGCCGTGGGTGCCATCTGGAGACTAAAGATGCTGCTTTATCCTGAGACAGGAGGGGAGAAATCCAAATGATAGTAATAAATTAGTGCTGCTCCAAGGCTGCTGATTTCTAGGAGTGGGACCTAAAACCACAGAGAGTTAGATCCTTAAAGTAGCCTTTGAGTTTAAGAGCTGGTCCCCAAGTCCCTTGCCTTTCAGTGGCATTTAGATACCTTAGGCAATCCCAAGAGTTGCTCTATGGTTTTTACCTACATGAACACTAGGAGGTTGGCATTATAGAACAAAGCCAAAGAGAAAGAGACACTTCCTTGGTTATTTAGATATTCTCAGTGTTTTGCTGATAAAGAAAAGGAGTGAAATCAGCCTGGGGCAATCAAAACAGATCCTCCTCATTTTTCTGTGAAAATGCCCTGATGTGCTAAAACCAAATTGCATCCTGAATGTTGTTAGATGGGATTTTATGATCAGATGCTCTATTTCAACATCTTTAAGGCTGAAATAGTTAAGGAGAAGTTAATTCCTGTGTCACAAACCTGTTGTTGGAATGCCCTTTGAGACAACACAGGGTAAATCACCCACCAGCTGAGCAGTAGTTGGGTTGTTTATGTGTACATTTTTATAATCCAGTAATTGATTTGCAGGTTTTTAATTAGAAACAACACCAAAAAAAAACCAAAACAAAACAAAACAGGCTCTGGGACTAGACAAAGGAGCTGGAATGCATTCACCCCGTGGTCTTGCCCTGGAATATAACTGCTCTGTGATTCAAAGTGCATTACTTGCACTACTATTAACATTAGCTTTCCTTGAGCAATAGCAAGAAGAGGATTATTAGTAACAGAGAGTGCATGGAAGGGAAAGCCATGTTTTCTCCCCAGGAGTTTGGGTGTGACAGTGAGGAGCACAGGGTAGCTAAAGAGGTGTAGATCCAAGGTAAGTGTCAAGACCTAAAGGTGGTGAAAGTCTTGGGAAATGAGTCTCTTGGTCATGTTGGCAGTTCAGGGTTTTTGATCTTGGAGGAGAGAGAGAGAGAAAAATTGAGCATTTTTATTTACAAGCTGTGAAATTCATCTGGCAGGCAGTCAGCAGTAAAAAAGCTGAGGTGAGAAAAAAAAATAGATGAGAGGACACTGGAGAAACTGAGGCTGGGCTTGAGGAGCCACCAGTGCTGCAGGCAGTGACAAACAACACTTTCTTCCCTCCCCAACAGGAGAAAAATCACCAACATTCCTTGAACGCCACACGTCGTGCTGATACAATTCCTTTCCTTCAGTCATACACCATGCCAAGGTAAGCACCCAAAAAACGCCCTTTGTAATGATTCCTCAAAAGCATCTCAGCTGCCCCTCAGTATAGAGAAAAGCAGCGAGGCCAAGTTCCTGTCCCCCTATAGGAAACTCTTAAAAAGCACTCGGGGAACATTCCCTACGTAGGGCTGCAGCGTCCCAGTTGATGACCAGCGTGGCCTGACTGTGCCTGGGACAGGGAGCGGAGCGCCGGCGCGGGGCTGGAGGGCTCCACCGGCTGTGGCTAGACCCCAGCTGCAGCACCCATGGCTGGTTTGGGGTCTAGACCAGAGGAAAGATGGGCAGCAGCTGGGAAGAGTCTAGAAAATGTGTCTACAAGGGCAGGATTAAATTAATTTGGATTGTTTAACTTTTTTTTTAAAAAAAAAAAATGAGACAGAGAAAATTGCTGTTCAGTCACATTCCAGGATGTTGCAAAGAGGAAGTAATCCATTTTCCCAGGCCCATGGTGGAAAACAGAGTAAAAAAAATAACTTTAAATTGCAACAAGGAAGAGTGAAGTAACAATTTCTCAGATCTCAGCTGCGACTCAGCCCCTTGGGGCCACCTTGGACCTCTCAGTGCCAGGAGTTGGGTCTAGACCAAGGCAGCAGTAGTCCTCTGCATTGTCAAAGAAGTGTTGACACTTCCAGGTGTTAGAGAGCGAGCAAAACTCACCTCAGTGGCTATAACCAGGTTATTGCAAAGGCAGCTGATGGGCGCAGCCACAGCTTGGTGGGAAGCACAAGCGCTGGGTCCTTGGAGCTCCTCAGTCAATGAAACCGGTGGTTTGACCTCTTGATCTGAGCAGGATTTAGACCAACTCGTTAAAATGATCTGAGGTGATGTACAGGCCTTATCTTAAGACCAGATATATGGTACTGCTGCCTGTCAGGGTGCTTTCCGTGGTGTCTCTCTGCTGCCATTTTCAGAGAGCCGCGTTGTGTGAGCTAACGCACGGAACCGGTACTGGGAGTCGGGCCTTTCTTCCATTTCTAGATGTGACACTGTCTGCTGGGTGTCCCAGTAAGCCCCAGGATCTGCGCTTCTCCCACTTTACACCAGTTGCCCCTTTTGTTTGTAAAATGCTGGTTTTCTCTGGAGCATTGTAGAAAATTGTTTTTTCTTGGGATTTGGTCAGTGGGAAGCTGTGCTGACAGCAGCCCTGAGCGCGGCAGACGGCGTTAAGGGTGGCTGAGAAGCCCGGAGGTGGTCCCCACCCTTACCTTGGCTTTCTTTTTTCTTTGCAGCCCTCCACGAACTCCAGTAAAAGTTGTGCCTCAAATTAGAATAGAACTTGAGCCTGAAGACAATGGTTATTTCTGGAGAAGCAAGGGAACAGAAACTACTTTGTAATTTGTCTGTCTGTTAAATCTTTTATGGAATTTATTTTGTCACTAGCCAAATATTAAAACACTCTCTGCTCCCCACCTGCATAGGTGAATGAGACATCCCGGGCGGCCCCTCCACCCTTCCCCTGCACATCTCCCCTGGTTTTCCCACGCTGACCAAGACTCGTTTTGCCTTCTCTGTCGCTTCGACACGCACGCGTCTCTCATTTGCAAGCAGAGGGCAGAGATAGTCAAGGGTGTGATGTCAGACCGTACCTGTGGGAGATGGCAGAGGGACTGGCCTCACTGTCATGGTGTGTTCGTCTGTCTGTCTGTCTGTCTGTCTGTCCTCTGGCAGAACAAAACTGACCTCCAGGTTAATTCTTGATGTCTTGCTTACACTGCTCGAAGATGCTGGCAAGTGCTGCTAAATACTAACTTGCTCTTAAAGCCTGTGCTTGTAGTTAAGGCGGGAAGGAAAAGGCAAAGGTACTTCACTCCCAGCACAGACAAACCATCGCCATCGTTGTAGCGTGTGTTTTGAAATGTCCCTTTCCTATGCAATTTTTTTTTTTAAAGAAACACTTTAATGGACTTAATCCGTCAGGTACATTGAAGAGTGTTATTTTCCTAGATTATTTTGTTTAAATTATGGGGGCCTAACCTATGACTTTTTTTTTTTTGACAATTTTTTTAACCTTTTTTTAATTACTGTAAAGAAAAAATGAATTTTTCCTGCAGCAGGAAACGTATAGTTATGAGTAGTTCTACCTCTTATTTCTAGATGCCAGGCTTTCTGTAAAAAAATGTATTGTACCATATATAATGTGATTTTTACAAAAAAACAAAACAACAAAAAAAAAAGCAAACCACACCACAATCTCCAGAACTTGGCATAGGGCTGGATCAGTTTGATTAACACCTTCTACTCTGAAGCATCCGTTTTACTTAAGGTTCTGTTATTATTATTTTTTTAATAAGTAATCTAACTGTACTATGAAGGAGACGGGATGTTGTAACTGAAATCTTTGGTGATCTAAGAAGAGTCTTAAATGTAACAGTGGTAAGCGAAATGCTGACCGGCTGCCGACATCAAGTGGACAGATGCTGATTGTATTGATGACGTCGATTTCAACGCGGTATCGTTGGAATTATTTCTTCTGAAACGTTGGCGTGTGCTTGCGTGTACGTGAGAAGATAAATGACAGCCTGACCGAGGAGGAAGACAACAGCTGAAGGGATGTTCACCCCGACGCCCAGGCTCACCAGCATCTGCATCCTCCAGCGTCCCACAGCTGTTCACCATCACCTGCAGAATTGACCCGAAATCATAGAATCATAGAATGGTTCGGGTTGGAAGGGACCTTCAAGATCATCCAGTTCCAACCCCCTTGCCATCAGCAGGGACACCTTCCACTAGACCAGGTTGCTCAAAGCCTCATCCAGCCTGGCCTTCAACACTTCCAGGGAGAAGTCTTGACCGCTCGACCCTAGACCCGTCCATCCGTACAGGGTGATGCATCAATCCCAAGCAGGCGAGGCGTGGGCATGCCCCAGCTTTTGCTTTTAAATCAAGCGAGCAAATATCACCTTGGGAGAGATGATGTTTCTCTCGGTACCTCATCCACATGTGTCCTTGTGTGTGTGTGTGTGTGTGTGCAAACATGCATTTGGGAAATTGGGCTTCACCAGGATGCTTGGATGAAACGTGAGGACTACATGTAACACGCTAAAAGCTTCATTAAAAAAAAGAATAATAATTTTTTTTTTAAAAAAAAAAGCCCAGCTGGAAGGGCTAATTCCCCCTGATGGAGAAGAATCCTGCCGCAGAGGACAGGCACTTTGCTGCCCCTCGTGTCCTTGTGAAACCAAAGTCCACGTTGGTTAAGTAAACAGAATTTCATGATGGTGCTGAGACCTTACATGCCAAATTTTAGCATCTACTCACTGGTAGCAGCCGTATCAGCAACGGGAGGTGCAGAATAGGGCTTTTCTTTTCTTTCCCAGTTGTGCTGTAGAAGCAGCTGGGCCACCTCACTTCCCCTACAGCGCTTTGGTTAAAGGATGAGTCGATAGGGACCGTGGTAGCCTGAGCTTGACCTGCTGCAGCTGGTCATTGCCGCAGGAAGTCGGTGGAGCTGCAGAGGCAGCGAGCACGCGCACACACCTCCGTACATTCCTCCACTCGTTCTCAAGGGGTCTCCGTTTCGGCGTCCATGAAACGTGTGTTGACTCTCAGATTGGCATCCCAGGAACCCACACCCGCTGGAGAAAGGCTGGGGAGAGGTCGGAACAGCCGGAGAAGGAGTGGCTTTGGGATCCCTTCTGCTGCCAGGCCCCGCTAGCTGGAGGACAGATAACCTGCTAAGTGCGATGCCGGCTTCAACCAACGGTTTCCATCCTCGGTGAGCACACGTCCCTGGTCCCCAAAGGGGACACAAGCTGGAGCGTCACCTGCAGAGGACACGGGAGCTGCTTGTGTTTCGCTCAAACCTTTGATTTGTAGGAACCCCAGTAAGTGGCGGAGGAAAGTTCAAACCAGATGGAGAGAGAGAAGCGGCTCTTCTGCTCCAGGAGGCTCCACGGGCACAGCTCCCCATCTGCCAGCACCTGGTGACACGTCTCCACAAAAATGAGGTCTTCCACTTTCAAACCGTGTTAAATGTACTTGAAATGTGTTGACTGCTGATCTGGATCTTTCTCTCTCTTGTTTTTATTTTTTGTTTTTAACCCGAGGGATCTGTTGTACAGAGGGCAGCATCGCTGAAGGGATGGGACAAAGGTTTCTGTAGCTTTCCATGAAATACACACTCCTCTGGTGACAGGAGCTGGAGAGGTTTCCTTTCCCAGCACCTGACACGAGCACTTCCGTGGTGGGTGTCTCTTGTGTTGTTTTTTCCTTTAAAAAACAAAACCCAACACCAAGAGAGGAACCAAGAGCTCTGCTGGCACCAGGAGTCAGCAGGCAGGTGAGAGAACCTGCGTGCATCACCGGGGGGTTCACTGCACTTCATAGACCTTTGGAAATAAAACTTTTCCATCAGAATTGGGTATTTTGGGGGAAAAGCCTGGGTGAGCACTTGTGGGAATATCCACGACCCAAAGCCCTCTGCAATCAGGAAATGAACTTCCCAGAGCGAAAGGAAACCAGGTCCCAGCTCATGGTGGGACCTGGTGGTGGCCACCCAGCTGCAGCCAGCTTTGTCCCAGCCCCGGGAAGGTGTGACCCTCTGTCTCTGTAAGCCCACATTTACCTGTCATTGTGGCCGATACATCTGTGTATTTTTATTTTTGTTTTTAAATCAACACGCACTTTCAGATACTTTTATTATTGTTTTTAATTCTTGTAAGTCTATTTGCTTTGGAGGAAAAAATAAAAACAGTATAAAATGAAGTGGATCAAGATGGTGGAACAAAAAAAAGGAAAAAAAAAAGCAGAAAACATTTCAATATATTAAAATGATTTTTTTCCAGTAATATAAAACATGAAATTCCTTATAACATTATAGTATTTTACAGTTTTATGAAGCTTTCTATTGTGACTTTTATGGAATCAAAAGATGAAGATTGAGATATTTTAGCATTTCTATTTTTCAAAATTAAATGTATACTGAAAATAAAGTAACTTTATGCATTTATTGGAGAGTTTGTGCATCTGTTCCTCATTCTGTACTCGGCTGTATTTGATTGACTCGAGATCCCCCTGTCACTGTTGTAACTGCCATTTCCGAGGGAGGGTGCTCGGCATCGGCTCTCGAGGAGGGAGAGGATGCTTAGGAAGGGTCCCCCAAATACATGTAGAAAATGTGGGGAAAGTCTCTTAACAAATCTGTGTGGCTCTAAAAGTGAGTTTTAACGACAGAAATGCCCTCTCTTGAGATAATATATTGAAGCTTTTTGGGGAGCGAAATGTGACTGGTTCACAAATCAAGGTGAAGAGACCCGAGTCCCCTCTGGGTCAGTCCCGGGCAGTAAGAGAAGGCAGCAGCCGGGTACAGATCCCAGCCCTGCACCGGCCTTTTGCCTCTGGGTCCTTCTCCTGGGTTTGCCAGGCACCCTGATATTTGGGCAATGAGAGGACAGAGCAGCCAGGAAGGGTTGCTCTGAGCAACAAGGTTGTTTTGGTTTTAAAAAACCAAACCAAAACAAAAAAAAACCCCACCAACAAAACAGGGACTTTGCTTTTTCTTTCAGATCTTTGGAAATGGGTTAGAAAGCTGCCGAGATAAAAAATGCAGGAGGCAGATGTGCCTCGTGCCCCTTGTGGCACCGAGGGCAGGAGAAGAGACCCAGAAAACAAAAGAAAAAAGACAAACACAAAGAAAAACCCCACTGCAATGACCAGCAGGAGAGGAAAGTGGTTTCTGGCCGGGCTGGCGGAGGGCTGGCTGGGAATCCCTCGGGTCTATGTTGCTGGGCGAGTCATCGCTCCCGAGAGGCAACCGAGTGGCCCCAGCCGAGAGCAGCCAGGCTGCTGTCCCACCCAGCCCAGGCTCTCTCAGTGGTTTATTGGTTTTAATTAAATTGCTGTGGTTTGTTGCTTGATTATTTTTTTTTTAGCAGCAGTTGATTATTATTTAGGTTGGTTTTTTTCCCCCCACGTGGTCCCCACATGAGCAGTGACAGTGGCAGAGGTGCCTTTGCCTTGTGTGACACCGGCACCTCCCGGGAACCCTCGCCAGCTGCTGCGTGGGGTGCCGATGGCAAAGGTTTGGTTCCCCTTTTGGCTGCCCAAAGCCCCCTGCCAAGGCAGCAGCATTTCCTCAAGGGGTTTGGCGTCCAGACGCATCCAGCGTGGGTGGGTTTCAGCAGAGCAGCCCGGTGCTGAGGGCTGGGAGCAGGGACAAAAGCCCTGCCTGGCCGCCCTGCCTGGCCACCACGGGGAGATGGGACGTTTCTGTCCTGGCATTTTCTGCCTGCTGAGGCTGCTTGTGGTCCCAGGAGGTTCCCTGGACTTGCTTTTATTTCTTTTCCTTATGCCCTTTGGCTTCACCTGCCAATTGCCAGCAGGGATTTGGGTCTTTAAAGCCCCTGATAGCCAAGGGGATGGGACACCACAGCAGCAAGCAAGCAGTGGCTGGTCCCCAAAGTGCGTGGAGAGGTTTGGTGTGACGGGGCGAGTGACGCAGGCTGCTCCGGAGAGAGCCTGGCCTTGGCTTTCTGCTCTCTCCAGCGTGCCCCAGCTCTTGGCCTTGGGCAATACCCTTGGGGTATCGCAGTGCACACTTCTCTCCCAGAAAGCTGCAGTGATACAAGCACTGCTGGTTTATTTTCTAGGGTTTTTTTTTACATCTATCAGCACATTTCCAAGAAACAGGCACAGCAGAGGAGATGTTCTTGGCTTACTTAATTGCATTTCTCCTACTTTTCTTGGAAACCCAGAAGGTAGCTGCAATTGTTGGCCCTTACCACGTGCATCCTGAATTTGATGGATGCAAATATGACACTGGAAGGAAGCAAAAGCTCAGGCCAGTGACTGGCACCTTGTGCCTGACAGAGACTAAATCTCTGGTAGGGGAGCGGTGGGACAGAGCCAGCCCCCTGTCCGGCCAGGGCCTGGATGCACTGTGGTGACCATGGTTGGTGCCCAGACCTGCTGCCTTGGGTCCCACCTGGACCAAGAAGCTGAAGTGGAAACACATCTACCTACATGGATGTACCAGGTGGGGGAGAGAATTTGGCAGCAATGCCAAGTGTGTGAATGACATGTGGGTCTTTCACCCCAACAGAAGATGATAAAAAGCAGCTGTTACTTATTTTGGAAAACAAATCCCAGAAGCTGGATGATGTAACACGGGGGTGGGTGGGTGGAACTGGTGTCTGTGGTTTTGCTCCACAGGGCCCAGGCCCTGGTTGATGATGACTGCCCTGTGTCCCTGCCCAGTGTCCCCATCTTGTGAAGAGCTGGTGGGTTCCCACCCAGAGGCCCCATCTCAGGTGATGGGCTAATGCCTCCAGCTAGCTGAATATCCAAACACCCACAGAGAACCATCTTTGGGGGCACTTGATGAGTGTTTTCAGTGTTCTTGCTTAATTTTTTAGACCACTAGCTCTCCAGGACTAGAGCTGGGACCTCTTCCTCTTCCTCCCACCTGCAGAGCCAGGGCCATGCCCCTTCCCAGCCCTCCCCAGTGCCCCAGAGGTGCAGAAAGCCGCTCCAGGAGCAGCGAGGATGCTTTTTAAAGTCTTTATTGCAGCTGCAGGGATACATCAGTGCTGCTGCCGAGGGCTTGGTGGCACCTTCCTCTCCTGGTGCAAGGGAAAGCAGCCGTCTGCTGGACATCCTCCAGCCCTCTTCCCTCCTGCTCCCTTTCGACGTCCTCCTTCCCTGTGTACCCCACAGAGCTCAGCCCCGGGCACGAGGCTGTGACCCCTTTTTCCAGCCCCATAACTTCCCCCAACCACCCGTCCATGAGTGGAGAAATGGTCCCTAATGCCGATGTGCCGGATCCCTGCCCCAGAATGCCAGACCCCCTCCCCAGCTGCTCACCTCTGGCCACCTCTAGCCCAGCAGGCAGGAGCCCCCATCAC
>NW_010319609.1:3748-4269 GCF_000700745.2 Antrostomus carolinensis | reverse complement strand
CAGCCGGGGGTTGTCCTCTGTCAGCATCTGCGCCAAGCTCTCCCGCAGCCTGTGGCGTGGGGACCGGTGGGTTTTAGTGGGGATGCGGGGGCATTAAATACCCATACAGCATTTTTTGGTGGGGGAGGAGCACACGTAGATGGCAGCAGGAGCAGGGCTGGATGCCCGGCAAGGGATGTGTTATGTGCTTCCCTGTATTTTGCTGCTCTTTGGGCTCAAAACCACCAGCTCCATTGGTGCAGCCTCAGAATTTTAGCCAAATTTTGATTGCAACCCCAGCATTTGGGGGGTGGGGGGCCGGCAAAGACTTACCTCTTCTTGAAGTCAAGGAAATTTAACTTGGTGTACTGCCCGCAGAGCTGGTTGGCCTTTTCCAGGAAGGGAGGCAGCTCCTTTCCCATCTGCTGGCGCTGGGTGGCAGAGGGTGGCTGTGACTAGGCTGGGAAAAGCCTCTGCAGGGATTTGGGGGGCACAAGGTGGGATGGGGGGGTGTGGGGAGCAGGGTGAGCCAGCCCACCCAT
>NW_010319609.1:0-3703 GCF_000700745.2 Antrostomus carolinensis | reverse complement strand
GAGGGGTCCTTGGCAGAGCAACATTCCCCCCTGACTTCTGCAGAGGCATCGTACAGCTTGCTGAGGGCGGCGTCGGGGACGCTGGTGTGCCTCCGCGCCAGCTCAAACAGGTACCTGGAGTGGCAAAAATGAGTCACCGTGTGAGTTCTTCTTACCGGTGCTGCTCAGCAGGGGATGGGGGCTGCTTTTCTGTGCAGCCCCTGGGAATGATACCCCTGAGGGAAGCAAGGATGTTCCCCTGGTTATCCTAATAATAATCAAACCGTATGATGAAGACAAGGGGAGAAGCTGCCTCGGATACCGCTCACCTCTTGGCGTGGCGAGCCCCCTCCTCGCTGCAGAGCTGCTTGTTCGTCGGCTTCTGCACCTCCGGCAGTTTAGGGGCCGGTGCTGATGGCAAGGCCGAGATGCAGAAATAGTTTTGCATGAGGTTTTTCCCCTTGCAGCAGTCAGCAAACCTTTCATCTCGGGCCGACAGAGCGCTGCAGGCTTTGGCTGTGTGCTCTGATAACTGCAAAGAGGGGAGCAGAGGGTGTGCGGGGCTCAGTGTCCTGCTGAGGCCAGTGAGGCTGTGGAACCCCCCACCATGCTGGGGTTCATTCCCTGAGCTCCTGCCCTGACTGGGCAGGGGGTTCTGGGGTGGGCTGCTGGCTCCCTTACCTTCTTCTGCATGCAGTCCTCAGCCACTGAGTCGCAGCACTGGGAAAACACCTCGGCAGCATCTTCTGCCAGGGGGAAAAGGTCCTCGAAGGAAGCACCAGGCATCTTCTGGGCAAGTGAGGTGAGGTAGCTGGGCAGGCATGGGACATAGGAGGAGCTTAGGGAGCTCAGCTCCCCCTTCCCCTCCTAACAGCTCCAAGCAGGGGTTTCACTGCACAGAGGTGCCGTGGGGAGCTGGCAGGGAGCTACAGGGCTGGCTCTGCGCCTCAGCTACACACAGAGCGTTCCCATGGGGTGCCAAAGCACGCTTGTTTTTACATCTTAATTAAAGTTTGTCTTTGTGAACTCTGCCTGCGAACAGCATCTGCAGCTTGAAATGGGAACGTGCTCCCAGCAGGACCCATGTTCAAGGAGAGAGAAAAGGCCATGTTTCCCTTTTACCTGAAGGTGACTTTGTCCTTCCCATACACCATGAAACGGGAGCAAACCCGGTTTGACATCAGGGTGAGGAGGGAGAGGGTTTTCCTTTCCAGTTTCTGCCACAACAAGAAGACAGAGGTGTCCACCAAGGGAAATGCAAGCCTTTTCCAGCCACCTCTCCTCGGGCCACTGGCACGGTGTTCAGGCAGCTCCCCGGGAGTGAGGATGGGGACGAGCCCGGTGGTCCACAGGGCCTCACCTCCTTCAGGAAGCAGGCAGTGGGCGTGGGGGAGATGCAGCAGGTGGAGACCATGGAGAGGAAAGTCGTGGTGGAGCCCAGAAGCACGGGCAGGGGTGCCTGGCCATAGCTGCTGGCGTACTCATGCAGAAACCTGCGGCAGAGGCGGGCTGAGGAGACCTGAGACCCCAGGATTAGGGGCTCAGGTGCAGGAGAAGTGAGGGTTTGGGGCATTAGGGCTGCCCAGGGATGGGAGCCCTCTCCAGGTACCACCTCATTGCTGCTGGCTTACTGCACCAAGCCACCGAGCTGGCTGGTGGCCCTTCTCCAGCCACTTGCACAGGTGATGGTACCCCTCATCCCTTCTGTAAAACCCTGTTCCCGGGGCCTGAGCAAATGCAGGACACCCCAACCTTTTACACCGATGCACTGGTAGCCCACGGCCACCGAGAGCCACAGCAGCAATGGTAGAGGTGTGAGATGGGGAGAGGTTTTCTTGGTGGGCACTCGGACATTGGCTGGGGGGGGCACCGACCTATCAGTGAGACAGGGCGCTGCCCCCAGCCCAGCTTACCGGTCTGCAAAGTTCTTGGGGTCCTTCCCAAAGGCCTGGCAGAGCTCTTGGTTGGAGGGCAGGAGGTAGCGTGGCAGAGGCTGGGGTGGGTGCTGCAGGGCAGCCAGGCACAGCTTCCGCTCCAGCCCCTCCTGGGTACAACAGCCGGCCGTGCCGGGGTGGGATGGGAAGGGCGAGCCCTCGCTGCAGGATTTGGCCGACAGAGCTGAGGACTACATGAGAGAGAGAAAGTCACGTGCTGGGGGTCATTCCATCCCCCCCCGAGCCCTGGTTTTGGGATCCATTGTTTGGTTTTGGCCAGTCTCACCCCAGCATCGTAGCAGGAGGGGTCAGCACCTTCAGCGCAGCAGGTTTCGGCCAGGGAGACGATTTCGCGGGTGAGGTGACTGATCTCCTCGAAGGTGGCGTTGGAGAATTTCCTGCTGTTGGCGACGATGGTCCTGGGAGCAGGGAGCAAGGAGAGGATGAGCTGGCAGCATGTTTCTCTCTCTTAAAAAAAAAAAAGAACAGTGGCATTGCAGCCTCGTTCTGCCAAGGTGGGGTCTAACACCGTCAGCCCGGGAGGAGCAGCTGCGGCGCTGCAAGAAACAGCAGCGAATTCCCTGGAAAAGAGCCGCAGCGGGTCTCAGGCTGGGGGCTGCCCTTTCCTGGTCATCATCTGCCAGCTCTGTTAGAAGTCCTAATTATTTAGGCACCTAATTGAGGAGTTCAACAATGAAGCAAACTTTTCTCCTCTCAAGAACAATTGCAGTCCTCATTTGCAAGGAGTGAATAAATCTTTCCCTTTCTAAGATTTTTTTATTATTATTATTATTATTTTGAATCTTGGTTTAGGTGCCAAGTGTCCTGGGAGGGCAAATAAGGCAGGAGGGACTTACAGGGTTCGGAAGTTCTCCTTCCCCAGGGTCTGGAACTCTTGGCAGACTTTGTCCCGGACATAAGCTTTACCTGCAAGTGCAGAAGAAGGAGGATTTGTGAGGAGGATTGGTGCCTCGTCTCGCTCAGGTGCAGCCCGGGTGGGGAGCCTGGACCCGGTGAGCCAGCGTCTGCTGGGCTGGGGTTTGGGGAAATGCTGGGTTTGCTTTCCACTGCCCGAGGGCTTCCTGTGTCCTTCTCTCTGGGTGGCAACAGAGCTCATTTCCAGCAACCTTTCTCCTTGCAGAAAAACAAACAAGCAAACAAACCAACCCCCAGCCTGGCTCTGCTGAATTGAGTCTCCTAGGGGAAATAACTCATGTCTTTTGCTTTTTGCCAGGGAAAATGACCATGTGGAGAACAGCCTCTTCCCACTTGACCCCTTATTTTGTTCTCATTGTCTTCTTCCCTCTGCAGCAGCAGCAGCAGCAGGGTGGGAATGAGGGATGCTGTGTCTCCACAAAACACAGCCCGAAGGCTGCGGGGCTCTTGCTTTATTCACTTGAGCTTTGTTTTGGTTTTTTTTTTTTCATAGTTGGTTCTTTTCTCACATCAGACTTAGTGGTAGTCCTATTTGAAATGTGTGGGGTTGGTTTTTCTGGCCAGGTTTGGAGACATTAAGGGCTGGGAGCTCTGGAGACAGGACCGTGGAGGTCAGGAGCACTCAGCAGTGAGGACATCCCCAGCGACTCTCTCATCCCTGGAAAAATTGCTATTGATTTTTGCTCTAAAACACATTGGTTAGACTTTGGTACTGGCAGGGTAAATACTGATACTGGTGTTTACTGGTATTACAGTGCGGAGCAGGGTCATCTCCCTAAAACCAAAGGGTTATGAGCTGTTCTACTAAAGGTCACATTGCTTTGGTGGGAAGGGAAGGGAAGGGAAGGGAAGGG
>NW_010319608.1:0-25710 GCF_000700745.2 Antrostomus carolinensis | reverse complement strand
CCCACCACTTCCCCCCCTCTCCTCCCCCTTCTAACATGTATTTCTGATATCTTAACTACTATTAGGAGAGAACTGGAAAAACTAAAGAAGGATCTGGAAGAAGAGAAGCTGTTGCGAAGTAATCTGGAGGTAATATTAGCAATTAGAGGAGGGTAAAGTTTAGAAGTATGTAGGCAATGGTCTGGAATTTGATGCCACAGGAAAGTCATAACAAACCTGCTCAACTGTGGGTGTTGAGATGGGAGTTCAGTTTAGTGGTTTAGTGTTGCTAGATTCTGCTCTTTGCTAGAAATGTGTCCAACTGGACATGTTCCAAGAGACATTAATCCTGTGCTTTTGTAAGACTTGAAGAACAAATTTACTTTATGTAATCAAAAGAGGCAAAAGTAAACTTTCCTAAATTTTTTATGAACTGGTTAAATATTAAGTGGATAATTTGATGAAAGAACAATGCATCTGAAAAATTTTCGTATGAATGAATGCCATTCCTCTCAATTTATTGACGAAAAAGGCTACCTGCATTACAATATGATGACATTAAATAGTTGATAGGATGAGCTCATTGTAGAAAATTATTTCAGTCTGGTACAAATGGGCATTTTATTAGTGAAATGGTACTTGTTGACTACAAAGCTACTTTGGAAACTTGAGAAGATCTTCTGATGAGTCTTCTTTTTAATGCGTCTCTAAAGCAATCAGTGAAGTTGCCTTAAATATGCACTGGGGATGAAGAGGAGGTAACTTCCATCTGTCCTCTAAATCCATTTGAGGAAATACAAATTAATCATGGCATGGTATTTTGCATGAATACTGCTTCAGGAGGTTAGCCTGAGGATGGTGCAGCATTATGCAGGGACATGTCAAGTGACTCCACAACCCAGCTTTGACTGCTTTATTCAGAGTAAGTTTATTCAATTAGATATACCAGAACTCTAGGCAAATTTTTAATGATTTAAAATTGTTGTTTATTTAGCAATATAGTAGTATAAAATCAGCTGTAAATATTGAGCTGTCAAATGCTTCTCTGTTACGATTTTATTTACATAAGTGTCACTGAAATATAAAGGTTCTAATTTTGGTTAAAGTTCTGAAGACTGTAGATTATTGCTACTTCAGTACTGACTCTCTTTCTTTTCAAAATGTCCATTTTCCAGCTTGAAATAGAAAAATTGAAGAAAGCAGTGATGTCTACATGAGACAGCTATGGACTTAATGTTTTTAACTCACAAGGAATTCAAAGCTGAACGCAAGGAGAACTGACTCATATTTCATAATAATGGATGCTGGTGTTCTACAGTCTTAAAGAAAAAATATAGTAAAAAAAGGAATATAGTCTTTTACTCAGAGAAAGAAGAAAACAAAAAAGAATAATGGTGTAATTTTTTTGCCAATATAAAAGAGGCCTTATTTCTTACTGTGCTGGAATTGCAGACCTTATTTTTTGGTTTGCTTGAAAATACTACTGAATCTGTATAGAAAGGAGAGGGAATTCTTAATAGATTTTTATTGAATACCCATAGCTTAATTTTTAAAGAGATCTATGCTATAAATAGGGTGATCTATATTTACAACTAATCTGTAAAATAGTCTGTTGGGAGGGATGGAATAACTGTATCGTAATTGTAGTCACTACTTTTCCCCTACACACAAAAGAGAATATATGATATTTGTATAATTTTGGCATTTGTACCCGGGGTTATGCTGTTGTGCCTGTCTGCAGTGAGAATATTAATAATATGCTGTTCCTAAGCTGAGTAATGAGATAGGAATTTGTTAATGCGATGAGGCAGGTGAAACTCCTATGCATTGTAGTAAGAACGAATGATCTCATCTTGAGTAGTTTATCAGAACGTTTCATCACTTGCACTATTGGATTAAAAAGGGATTTAGGACTGAATCATGAAGTTAAGACAGAATTAACTTTTAAAACCACAAAATGCAGGAAATACAGAAACAAGGCTGGAATCCAGTCTTAACTCAACCTGTTGTGCCTAAAATATTACAGCGTACAGCATGAAAAAGTAAACCTTAAGTCAAACATCTGTGTGTCTGTGTGTCTAAGCTGAAGTCATCGGTCTTTCTAGTGGTTAAATACGCATCTTGATCTGTTTTCACAATAGTCAGGTTTTGTTTAATAAATGTCTCCAAATAAATCCCTTTGGAACTTTGATGCTCTCAAAAGGTCTCAATATTTATATATTTATGCCATAAACTTTCTCGGTATATTGTGTACCTCTAAATTTAATAAGATCTGTGTATTTTAATGAGTGATTGGAACAATTGCTTTGACAGCATTGTGCTGGTGTCCAAGATAGCATCTTTCACATATTACAGAAAACAGTTGAAATCTTGTGGATTGCTATTATCTTTAAACCCTGAGCTCATCACAGTGCACAAGGATAATATACAAAGTATGTGCAAAGTGATGGGAGACATCTCTTAGTAATTGCCTTTCTCCTTTTGGTCTACTACAATTTAAATTACAAAAACATGCCACATAGTTTGGTAACTTCACCAGTAAAAGAAGTAATTAAGATTCTATTCATGGGGATAGTCATAAATATAGTAATTACTTAGTATGTCACTTAGGCAACTGACATGGAAGTGTTACTTCTGGAGAGTATACTTTTTCCACAGTTCATGCATCATAAATACCAACATCAAAAAATCAATTAGATGATGTTTGTCAGTTGCTGATTTAAATTGTTCGTAAAATTTGATTAATGTACTCTGCAAGTATTAGGTTCTATTTGCAAGTTACATTGCTAACAAGCTGATTCAATATTAATGCTTTTAACGTTTAATTGCCTAGATACATCACAAATGAAGACTTGAGCCTGATCTTTATATTGATGAGTAATGTGCAGCAGTAATGCTTCTCGTCAGGCACCAAACTCCTACTCGGAATTCATACCTTTAAGTCAGGTGATGAAAAGAAAGAATTGAGCCTAATGGAATAGCCAATTTTGTTATACAAGCTCTTCACTGTGATTAGAGCATGAAACAAATCTTGGAATGGATAGCTCTACAGAAATTGTGTCTGCACGTAAGGTTGTAGCAGACGAACAGAACAAGACAATCAGTTAAAACCACAAGTGAAAGGTGTTCATTATTTAATGGCCTTTGTTCGCTATAGCAATAAATGACCCAAGTGCAATGACTTGATTTAATAAAACCCTCCTTTAAAAGTCGCTGCTATGAGTATTTTTAGCCATAAGGAAGTTGCCCTGATCTATGTCTGTCTTGTCTTCAGCTAGTGTTACGTACTAGAGTGGAGGGGGAGAGGGTAATGGTTTCGAAGACATTCCACAGTACAAGTTCCTAAAAGCAGTATGCTTCACTGACTTGTTTACCGGTGCTGTAAAATGATGCATGCTATCCAAACTCAGCAAATAAAATAAGTTTAAAAACCTGTTGAAATGTCTGCTCAGTTCTGTTCGGAAATGTTTCATATGCCATTAAACTCTTTGCAGGAGGAGTTCAGGGGGTGGGAGCAAAGTGTATTATTATTTATCTATTCCCCCCTTGAGGCTTTCAGATTTTGATTTTCTCACTGGGATGCTCTGGTTCCTGTCAGGATGGCTTAGGATCCAAACAGTTGGAGAGGATCCCTGTTGTCACTCACTAACATGGATGAATGCATGTTTGAATCACTTCTAGAATATATAGTGAAGAACTGAAGACAGAGAATATGACATGTTTAAAAGGGGTATGGATAAGGGAAAAGGCAGATAAAGAACAGAACAACAGAAAGACATTTTTAAACTACAGATTTTTTATTCAGTCTTCATAACATTCTCTAAAAAGCTTTTGTTTCCATATAAGGTACAATTTAAAAAAAACCAATTACAGGTCTGCTCTCTTTTTTTAAGTCATTTATTTAAACAATTGCCATGAAGAGAACATGTTTCATTAATGTTGTCTCACAGGAATGAAGTTTCTGATGAAAATCTGTCACATATTGCAAGGTTTAACTTTTGAGTTGTGTGTGAAAGTATCTAATGAACACAAGGTATTTATTTAAAAGTTCATCAAAATGCTAAATTAGCAAAAGTCTGTTAACTCTTTCCAGAGGAAATGATAAAAACATGTTTTCACAGCTGCCTTTTGGCTGCTGTTGAAGTTCTCAAAATGATAAAAACATGTTTTCACAGCTGCCTTACTTTTGGCTGCTGTTGAAGTTCTCCGAGATGTTTCTGACTGCTTTCTCAGAGCAGTCTCAAAGCAACTGGTCATGTATCTTGGGCAATTGGATTTTGCAATAGCTGGAAAGACAGACCACTCCCTTTTGGGTGCCTAGGCACATACCTCCCAGATGGAAGAACACAAACCGCCTCGACCAGCTTGTAAAGCATGAGTGATGCTGCTGGGTTCAGGGTTTGGAAGACCCTCCTTGCTTGATGGAAGTCATGGTTTGAATATCTTTCTAAGCCCCGAGGAGTACAGATTCACACCTCTTCCTTCTGGGAGAAACGTGTATGTGTCTGAGTGTTGACGTATGCCAGCCTTTGTGTCCTTCAGAGGACTCTTGCTTAGGTTGAGGAGGTGTTTGAGAATCAAGTTGTATTCTGTCTTGCCATCCTAGCAGTTGTTTGGGGTGGGGTGGGAGATGTGTAGAAGCACAACTCCAGGTGCCATGGGAAAAAAGTCTTTTAGTGTCCATATTTTGACATGATCTGGTCTTTGGACCTTTTCTTCTGACTTAAAGCATTGCTAAGGTGCCACCTTTTAATTCATTTCTACCTGGTACTGTATCAAGAGCAAATAATTTAACCTTGCCGGGTGAGTGGTGTTGGCTGTGTCTAATTCTGCTTGGCTTAATTCCTACTTGATACCAATGTGAGATGTAAGGCTGGCTGTAGCAAAACAGAAGAGTAAGTAATACCTACCTTTAGGCTAAAACTGGAGACCTACCTTGTGGCTGGGGACTGATGAAGTTGTAGTAGCAGACAAAATGAAATTACTTCAGGGAAACCCTGTAAGCTCATGACAAACACATTGTAGGACTGTGGAAAAAAAATAGTGATGAAAGTTCTTCCAAAGTAGCCCTGTGAGTAGCAAAAGCATTAGGAATTGCTCTTCTGTTATGATAGACTACTTGCTGTAATTTACTGACTATTGAAAAGCCTCAGAAAAGGGGGAATGGAAGGGAGCCAATATTAAGAAAGCCAACACTGAAAGTGGCACAAGGTTCAGCTTTTTTTTGTTCAGCAGACAACTCTTGCCCTTTATCATGGGTGGAGCCCATAAAGAAAATATTACTTGCTCATTGAGCTGTTTAGCTTCACAAGACACTGTCAGTAATGTCAACTTTGATTTATGAAGGGTAATACATTAATCATAGAATCATAGAATGGTTTGGGTTGGAAGGAACCTTAAAGATCATCCAGTTCCAACCCCCCTGCCATCAGCAGGGACACCTTCCACTAGACCAGGTTGCTCAAAGCCTCATCCAACCTGGCCTTGAACACTTCCAGGGAGGGGGCATCCACAGCTTCTCTGGGCAACCTGTTCCAGTGTCTCACCACCCTCACAGTGAAGAATTTCTTCCTAATATCTAATCTTAACTTGACCACATTTTGATTTGTTTGGTTTTATTTTTTAATGTCTAGAAGATCTGTTAAATACAGAAGAGCATGATTCATCTGTGTGGACTCCTGGCAAAGGTGGCAATCTGGCAGTTTTGTGGGTGTGTTTGTAACTTGTTTTGTCATCTTGCAGTGCAATACCTTCATAATCGTCTGCAGGTTCCTCGGTGTTAATCCAGTCAGCCAAGAAAAGAAGCAGGCTGATGCCCAAGGTTATTTCTTCATGGGAACACTAAATGAATCGGAGCACCCAAGCACACTGGGTAGGACTGCAAGAGTGAGACTGGGGCACAATGGCAGCAGATGAATGGTTAGATTCTCACCTGTGATGTCCTGAGGATCTCTGGCTCTGTTAATTTTGCTTACAGCAGAACCCAGACTTCTAAAAACAGTGAGTACTATTGCAAAACATCATTTTTCCAGAACTGCTTGGAAACTAGTAGTGGTCTGTGAAATTGGTTCATTCGTAATCTAAAATGCACTTAATTGGTTAGGCTGTATTTACTTTGTACTTATTTCCTCAGTTTAATATTCTCCCTACAGCTGTGGAAATAATGAGATATCTTAACTGTCCTCTGATCTTTTTGCTCATTGCTTTGTAACTGGTCTCTAATCACAGTGTCGTCACTTTTAAGAAAACATGAAATTTTCTTAAATATCACTCTCCTTTCAGAACTTGCTGTACTTAAATTCACATTTTCTAAGTGTGATCCCTTTAAAAATACTACTAATATCATTCTTTATAATGAAGAGCTTTAATTTTATCCTTAGATGACTGTGTTGAAGATCATAGAATCATGGAATCATAGAATGGTTTGGGTTGGAAGGGACCTTAAAGATCATCCATTTCCAACCCCCCTGCCATCAGCAAGGACACCTTCCACTAGACCAGGTTGCTCAAAGCCTCATCCAGCCTGGTGATGCTAAAGTCTTCTGCTGCAACCTTTTTAACTTGCTAGGTAGCAATGGCAGTTGATCACATTATGGTGGTTTATTGAGTTTTAAGCTAGCCATGTAGCCATTCAAGCCCCCAAAATAATGGATTCTGTTCTGTAACAATGGATTTAATATTTTTTTTTTTAATGTTAAATACACACAATGTGAGATTGCAGCATTTGGGAAAATGTATTTGTCTAGTTAATGATGGCAAGCCCAGTGTAAATTTTTATTTTGTATAATATGTGCTTGTAATTTTTGTGCAAGATACCTTTCCCCATGAATGTAACTCTAGTTTGTTTTCTGGAGTAGTGGAGAGGGGAAAGCTGTGAACCCAGGTGATGGAGAACCCTTTGGCCAGAGACCTTATGTCCACCAGCCTTGGGGTGTAGTTCCTACAGCTGTCACTGCTTGGGCTGAGCCCCCTGTTAGCTGTGGCCATGCGGGGCCAGGCTGCCTTGCAGTGCATCCTGCCATAAATTAAAGGCAAGAAAGTGCTTGGGGTAGAGGAAAGGAGGGATTGTCTTGTAGGGTTTTATAAAACACTTTGATTTTAAACCAACAGAAGTCACAGAGAGCTTTGAATTTAAGGCTATGATACATCAGACAACATATGGATTCTTTTTTACATGCATGATCAGTTTACCCCCAGGCTGCCTTGCAGTGCATCCTGCCATAAATTAAAGGCAAGAAAGTGCTTGGGGTAGAGGAAAGGAGGGATTGTCTTGTAGGGTTTTATAAAACACTTTGATTTTAAACCAACAGAAGTCACAGAGAGCTTTGAATTTAAGGCTATGATACATCAGACAACATATGGATTCTTTTTTACATGCATGATCAGTTTACCCTTTTTTTTTTTACTGTGTTAAGAGGCTGTTTCCTCTCTTGTAGCCACTGTCTAACCACTCAGTCTTTTTCTTTCCCTCCTGTTGAGGGCTTTGCCCCTCCTGGGGTGCTGTGACCAAATGAAATGAGCTGGAGAAGGAAGATCAGCAGCTGGTGACTTCTGAGTTGGGTGGGAGATACCTGAAGTTATGGAAGAGTCCTGTTACTAGAAAGTCCCTTCCATGTGAGAGGGTTTTGACAATTCAGCTGCTCGTGTGCCTGTGTCCTGATGGAACAGAAACCTCTTTGGAAGAGACCAGTGATGTGTTTACAGCTTCTTAAAAAGGGAGACATTAATGGCAGTAGATAGTTTATGATTAGATATATAACATCTTCCGTCTAAAGTGCCATAATTGGATGTTTTGGAGGAAGAGGAATAGCTGCATATGCTTTCATAGAATTATAGAATCATTTAGTTGGAAAAGACCTTTGAGATCTTCGAGTCCAACCATACCTGTCCACTACTAAACCATATCTCTGAGCACCCCATCTACCTGTTCACATGGCCTTATGTTGGTATATCCATGGGGTTTTTTTCCCTAAAGTGACAGTGGCTTGCTCTGTATTATTTGTTTTGCTCTATATTGCTGCACAGTAGTTACCTTGGTGTGTTCTTGCAGTGGTGAGACTGGGTGGTTTCCATGATGAGTCAAGCAATGCAACTGAGCGAGATCAGTGTTTTGCTGATTATGTGGGCCAGTATCTTGGTGAGCCTTAGCTACCTGGAGCTGTCCCAGATTTCTACCTCACTGAAAGGTAACAGCCCTAGGTGGAGTTACATCAGTGATTAAATACAAAAAGAATATGAATTAATTAATGATGAAACATGATGAGCTCAAGGATTCCCAGTTGTGAAATGGAATTAGGGCTACGAGCATACAGTAAACACTTAATGACTGCAGAATTTGGAAAAGAAGTCAATACAGTCCTTTGCCTCAAACCTGTAGGTGTTTCCCAGCCACCTCCTGTTCTTCAGCAATATTGATCTGAGTCTTTTGGTTCATTTCTCCTTCTCCATTTAATCTCCTTAGAAGAGCTAGCAGTTACTAGCTTTAACCCAAAAATGCTTTTACTAACGTCAGTTGAGTTCAAGAGGCTGGCATGAGATTCTCCTTTAGAGCTAACATAGAAATTCAGTGCATAAATATAAGTCTTTATGATCTTTTCATAATTAAGTAATAAACCTGTGAATCTAAAAATACAGTAAGATGAACAAATGTCACAGATGAAAGGGGCAGCCAGCTATGTGCCTGGCCCTTTGATGCTATCAGATGATGAGAGCTTGGAGTTTCTTAGATAGAAAAACACACCTCTGCTTCATCAATGCAGCAGCCCTTCTGTTTCAGCATCCTCTGTCCTAATCAGTACATATCAAGGAGAGATTTGAGTGTCTTCTATCAAAGCACGGTGATTTGATGAGCCTTCTCTTGTGTGCATCTTCTGAAAACCAGCCATCGTTCTGCTTTGTCACCTTGCATCCATTTCAATGGATTTTATGTTTTTTCAGTACATGGCTTAATCTACTTACACATCCAGTGATAGAGGATCAGTGTCTCAATTCTGTTGAATCCACAGGAGCTGCTGCTTTTGCCTTGGACGTGTATGGTATTTAATAATCAGATTTGGTGTAATGCATTATTTTTTTCTCATTCCCTTTACTGGATTATTTTCCTCCAGCAAATATGTCTGTAACAAGTTGCAACCCAGGATATTAAGCTTTTACCAAGGACCATGGGAAACTTCATGGAGGGAGCAGAGGCCTGAATCTTTCTGTGAAGCAAATAGCACTTTCCTTCAGTCTCGTCTTTGATTCTCAGATTTGGATATCTGAGCCCCAAGGACCCAAGTTTCCTACCTCACATGGCAAATCTCATCAGGAACTGCCTGAGGAGAGTAGCAGTGTTGAACCCAGTGGAGGTGGGGCAGTCTTAAATCACTTCAAAAGCGACCCACAGGCTGAACTGCTTTATTAAGCTCTCCACCTCACAGTTTATAGTAAAATATTAATTTAGTAGCTTCCAGTGTTGGACAGATTTTTATTTATTTATTTATTTATTTTTAAGAAAAAACTCACAAATAATTCCCAGTAAGAATCTTAATAAATGTTGAAGGTGTCCCTACTTACTGCAGGGGAGTTGGACTAGATGGTCTTGAAAGGTCCTGTCCAACCCGAACCATTCTGATTCGATTATTCTGTGCTAAATGTCTGAAAATGACCTTGCAAGCCCAGGAAGGACGGTCTTTGGGATGGGTGTAGCTGCTTTCTTACTGGCAACCAGACTGTGTTCAAAAGATGTCTAAACTTCTTTAACGTATCTTTCTTCCAGGAGGAAAGCAGTAAATGCGAGGTGATGGATGTGAGGGTAGCCCACTGCCTACTCCTTTGGGCTGTGCACTTCGTTCCAGCTGCGCCACGTGCTCCTCTCAGAGTAAGTGTTACTAGACCAGGTTGCTCAAATCCCTATCCCACCTGACCTTGAACACTTCCACTGTGCCAGTGTCTCACCACCCTCACAGGAAATAATTTCTTCCTAATATCTCATCTAAATCTACCCTCTTCCAGTTTAAAACCATTGTCCTTATATATATGTATAGGAGAAAATACTTTGAAGTATTCAATACATTCAGTAGACCAACTTCTAACTCTTGAAGTGTTAGAAATCTGCTCTTCAGCCTGCTCTGTCTACACAGCAACAACAGTGTGATTTCCAGGGCATCACGGAGCCAAGCTTAGCTTGCAGACTGACATGGCTTGGCTGGTTGTAGATGATAGACCATTTGACCAAGCAGTGGTGGAAGCTGTTCTGGATTGCACGTGGTTGTATGGTACGCAGTCACAGCAAGTGGTCCTGGCTGCAGGAGCCCAGTACGCCTACTTCAGGGTTGCTTCCGAATCAGGAGAGGAACAAAGGAGCTATTGCTATTTGTACAACTGTAGTTTTATCTTATGGCAGAAGTCACACAGATCACATACTCTCATCAACAAGTCACATATTCTCATCAACATGAGAAATAATGGAGAGCTTAAAGCCTAATACAGGCTTTTTGGCTGAGAAATAACTGCTGGAGGCATAGAATCATAGAATGGTTTGGGTTGGAAGAGACCTCAGAGATCATCCAATTCCAACCCCCCTGCCATCAGCAGGGACACCTTCCACTAGACCAGGTTGCTCAAAGCCTCATCCAATCTGGCCTTGAACACTTCCAGGGAGGAGCATCCCCAGCTCTCTGGGCAACCTGGGCCAGTGTCTGACCACCCTCACTGCATGTGCAGTCCTGTCCACCTGCTCAGTATATCACTTCGGTAGAAAGATGCAACTGAATGCTTAATATAGAGAGACAAACTGTTAGAAGAGTTCTCAGGTGGTCAGTATGAGCTCTGCATTCTGGACCTTGAATAGACTTCTGGACCTCAAAAGTACTATTTTGCCCTTGAAATCACCTTTCTAGTTTGTACCAATGAGTCAATTTTTACTTTCTTATTTTAACGTTCAATCTGCATTCCCCTTTTCCTTATTTTTCAGGTTCTCAGTAAGGAATCGAAGACTGATAATCAGCAAGGTACCGTGAATAGCTATGTGTCTTTTTAATTCTTTGTGAAATTTTATCAGTTATCAATACTTTACACCCCCCATACTCGCCTCATGGACCATGGTATTATGGAATCATAGTATGGTTTGGGTTGGAAGGGACCTTAAAGATCATCCAGTTCCAACCCCCCTGCCATCAGCAGGGACACCTTCCACTAGACCAGGTTGCTCAAAATCTCATCCAACCTGGCCTTAAACAATTCCAGGGAGGGGGCATCTACAACTTCCTTGGGCAACCTGTTCCAGTGTCTCACCACCCTCACAGTAAAGAATTTATTCCTCATATCTCATCTAAACCTACTCTCTTTCAGTTTAAAGCCATTATCCCTTGTTCTATCTGTACCTGCCCTTGTCAAAAGTCTCTCCCCAGCCTTCCTGTAGCCCCTTCAGGTACTAGAAGGCCGCTAGAAGGTCTCCCCGGAGCCTTCTCTTCTCCAGGCTGAACAGCCCCAACTCTCTCAGCCTGTCCTCAAAGGAGAGGTGCTCCAGCCCTTGCATCATCCTCATGGCCTCCTCTGGACTTGTTCTAACAATATCTGTTTGACTTGTTTTCCAGATGGGTGTATAAATCTCATTCCCTGCAAAGATAACGGAGCTATTTGTATTCAGCCTTGTTCTCCCTCCTTCCGTGGGGAGACAAGCTTTGTCTGTGAAGACAGAAAATGGAAAATATTCACAGATGCCTGTGCAAGCCTGGATATTCAGTCCCTTTTTCAGGTGAGGTAACTGTTATACATCTACTTTGGCCTATGCTCATAATTTCTTATTAAGACACCCCCTTCCTCCATACCTTTTAAAACTTGAGCAAAGGGAAGAAAATGGGATCCTAAACCACAGATTACTTTGGTAACAGGCTTTGACTTCATCTTAGATGAAGTGATGGGAAATGAATTTGGAAAATTCCTGTGTGGAAACATAATTCAGAAATGAAATTGCTTTGTTCCCTTGACTGATGTTCTTCATGTGGATCTAAACCAAGGCAATGAGCCTGAGGAAAGTGCAACACAATTATCTGTAATAAACAGATGATTCATGGTAAATTCTCCTCAACTACAAAATAAATAACCTTATTCAAGTCAGTTGAAGAAAAAGGCACTGCATTTAGTTCTTGTCCCTTCCTTCCAATCCAGACTATTCTATGACTCTGTTCTATGCGTGTTGTACAAGCCAGACATTCTTTGGTCCTGGGTTTCAGACCATCCAGCATGTTCATTGCACATTCCAGCACTGTACCACTTTCCTGGTTGTAGCTATCAGCTTGTTTTCATTCTATTAATTAATTTTCTCAAATTTATTTTCCTTTCTGCAGAGGATTTCTGAACGTGAACTCCTTCCAAGCTCTGAAGGACATGTTAGTGTTGCTGGAGAACACCTTCCTTTTGTAGGGGAAGGAAAGCCAATGCATGGGAAGCCTGGAGATGGAGCAAAGTATATTGGTGCTGATGACCACGGGAATAGTAACTGCCAAGCTGATTTTTCATGCATCATCCCAGATATCCTGTCTTCACCAGCCATTCCAGGAAACATTGCTGATATAGTGGAATTGCTAAAGAAGATTTCCCTTCTGTTATCAGAGAATGTCAATAGAGAAAAAATGCAGGTATTTACTTTTATGGGCTTCAAGAGGTTGTTTCCGAGTTTGCTAGAGCATCCATACAGCGTTTCTTCCTTGTAGGCACTATCTAATGAAGTTGTGGCTGCAAATCACATGGAGATCACCTGGAGTTTCCAGAGGGGGCCATGTTTTGTTATCAGAGAAACTTTAATGTGTCTATGTGTGGTGGAAATCCTCTGTTTCACCCAGCAGTGGAATTTCCTTTCTTTAAAAGGAAAAGCTTGAAGAACTGCTGTTGTAGACATGGGAGAGCAGTACAAGGAAGAATTGAGTATGACATTGTAGGGAAGGCAGCTGTGGAGATGCTGACCCACAGCTGTGTTGTCATGTGTTGCACAATGGAAACTGAAATCAGTCCCTGATGAACTCGAGAGAGGCAGGGAGGGAGGGAGATGTAAAGCAGACCTGTGTAATGAGTCAGCATCTGGAATAGAACTTAAGTGTCCTGATTTTTGCTTTATACTTGCTTCTCCAAGCACCTTTTGAGCTATGATATGAAGATGATAGGACAATCCTATTAGTGACTCATGCTAATGAGCTCTTTGAGTTTGACTGGGATGGATCATAGTAACCTGTTCATTGTCAAAGAAGAATATTCTCTTTATAGAAATCACTCTTGAATTAAATGAGCCTTTCTGGAGGCTCTGCCAGTGGAATAATAGTTGGTTTCTTTTAACATAAAAAATAACTCATTTTTTTCTTGTTTGTTTCAGAGTTACAGCAGGATAGCAAACCATATTCTGAACAGCTCCATCATTTCCAACTGGGCTTTTGTAAAGGACAGAAATGCCAGTTCAATATTACTGGACTCAGTGAATTTATTTGCTGGGAAACTTCTTCTGAGGAATGGGTCAGAAAGTATACAGGAACACTTCATCTCTACAAAAGGCTACAGCATACATAAAAACACTTCAGGGAGGAGCTTTGATTTTTCTGTGGAGTTCAATAACACAGGCAATATCACTGGACATGTGGTCATTCCAGAAGAAGAGCTTTTGAAGTTACCCAAGACTTCCAAAGCCATCAGCATTGCATTTCCAACCCTTGGAGCCATTATAGAAACCAGCCGGTTGGACCCTGGTTTTGTGAATGGGATGGTGTTATCCGTGTCTCTGCCAGAAGAGCTCCGGCATATTTTATTCACCTTTGAAAAGGTGAATAAACTGGAGAATGTCAAGGCTCAATGTGTTGGGTGGCATTCTGCTGAAAGGAGATGGGATAACAGGGCATGCAGAGTGAAGTCGGACAACATCAGCAGCGTTGTTTGCATCTGCAGGCATCACCGTCGGACATTCAAATCCTTCTCCATTTTGATGTCCCCCAGCGTGCCACGGAGTGCAGTGCTGGATTACATTACACGTGTAGGGTTAGGCTTTTCTATTTTCAGCTTGGTTCTCTGCCTTATCATCGAGATTGTTGTCTGGCATCATGTTACCAAAACTGAAATAACCTACATGCGCCATTTTTGTTTGGTCAACATCGCTACGTCGCTTCTCATTGCTGATATTTTGTTCATCTTGGCGGCTATTGTGCACAATACAGCCCTAAACTACCAGTTGTGTGTAGCAGCCACTTTTTTCCTTCACTTTTTCTATCTTGCCTTGTTTTTTTGGATGTTTACCCTGGGCCTCTTGATTCTCTATGGATTATTACTAGTTTTTTTTAAGATAACAAGATCTGTATTCATAGCTACAGCATTCTCTATTGGATATGGATGTCCCTTGGTCATATCTAGCCTCACTGTTGCTATTACTGAACCAAAAAACGGGTATTTAAGGAGTGGATCCTGCTGGCTCAATTGGTATGAGACAAAAGCCCTTCTGGCCTTTGTTGTACCTGCTCTGAGCATCATTGTTGTGAATGTGGTGGTAGTGGTGGTGGTTGTGGTGAAGACTGGGAGATCCTCTGTTGGAGAAGGCTGCAAGTCACAAGATTTGAGCAACATGATCCGAATTAGCAAAAACATTGCCCTTCTGACACCTCTTCTGGGTCTCACCTGGGGATTTGGATTAGCAACGATTGTCGACAGTCGCTCTCTGGCATTCCACGTTACGTTTGCGCTACTGAACGCCTTCCAGGTAAACTCAGCGAGACTGGGAATAGCATGTGCTCAGACTTGGCTGAACTTGGGGAAAGGTAGCAAACCTAAGAGGGGTTGACAGCTTGAGCTGTGTGTGAAGAGCAGGATCTAAGCTTTCCTTTCAGTTTACCTGTTTTATGCCGCATCTTGCATTGACATAGTAAATGCAGATAGGTAATGGGACAAACTAGTTGGTGTAAAGTGTGATGAAGAATTCAGATGGTGAATTGATGTTAAACATAAGATACACTGATTAATGTCCAGTAATTGCAAAGATATCTCATGCTTAACAAATACACAGAAAATTGTCACTTGCCACTGCAGATGCTTTTGTTTAACTCCTCAGTATGAAATTCCAATGTTACCTAACATATCGTTGTATATCAGTCTGCCTTAGCTCTTTTTGGCTCATACTGCTACTGAGTGGGTTGAGAAAGTCTTGGTATGTAACCCATCAGTCCAGTTCATAATGAGAATTAGCATGGGTTATATATATATATCCATTCTTGGCATTCCCGGAGGGCCCGTGTGACCTGGGTGGATAAACTCATTTTGTGCATTGCTGTTATCTGAGTCATAGATGATGAGATCTATCACACTGACAAAAACATTATTTTATCCATCCTTAAGGAAATGACATCTAGAAGCACTTAATGAACATCATGTGGTTATACTGGTTTTATTAACTTTTTTTGCAATTTTTTAGGGATTCTTCATCCTGTTGTTTGGGACACTTCTGGATAGAAAGGTACTTGGGTCACTTCAACAGTTATTCTGCAGTATATGAACTATTTTCTACACTTTGAGAAACAGTTCTCTTTAATATTTTTCTTTAAATCTCTAGACAAGAGAAGCCTTAAAGATGAACTGCCTTTCATCAAAGCGGAAGTGTAGTCTAGCAAAGGTAAAGTTTGTTTGTTTGGTTTTTTTCCCCCTTAATGGCTTAAGTTAAAATTTATACCAACTTACACACCTTCTTATTTGTACATGGAGAGAATGGAACTGTGCACTAAATCTTACCTAGTTTAACATTTTTCTAAGGCAAGTGCTTGCTGAAGGAAATACAGGTATCTCAAAAGTATGTTGAGGTTATTAAGCTTCTAAATATTAGAAGTGGCAATCTGTAGATTTTTGAGTTCTACATGACCTACTGCTGCTGTTAAAAAATTAAAAAAGTATTTTAATCTAATCTCTTCATCTGTAGCTATCAAAGCCCTTTAGATAGAGAATTCCTATAACTTTTTCCCATCTGTAAAATAGCTCTACTTTAAAGTTACTGAGTAAGGAACAGAATTAAGAGTCTAAAATCCCAATGTAATGACCTGTTTGCCACCTTCACAAAAACATGGATCTGTATGACAGCAGGGCCTCTCTAGGATGTCAGAAGATTGTTCTCCTTCCAGTTAAGGTCAGCTCGGGATAGAAACCACTCAGAGCCCAGCCAGTACGTTTGGTGCTAATCAATGTTGTGCACCCATAAGAGCTTGAGTTTTTTTTTAATATCAGGGTAATTCATTAAAAGGAATTGTTTAAACCTTAAGGAAACAACTGTATTTCACCAGCTTCATAGGAGAAAGTTGTCAGAATTGATGTGGTGGCATCACTGAGTTGGTGTTTCCTACCTCTCCTGGAAAACTTTATATGCTGTTTGTTTGATTTCTTTTGGTACCAAGGCTTCAGTAGTTTTGTTCTGTATTTATAAAAGGGAATCTCCTTTAGCTGTCTCACAAGAATTGCCTGCAGTGCTTCTGCTATCTACCAGAATAAACTGTCTTGGTTCAGTTTGGACTTTGGAAAAATAGTTATTTCCCTGCTTTTTTCAGTCCTGATTCTAGTATTGAAAGCTGCAGAGTGTCTTTTAGTAACAGTGTGTCCAAATGTCCTTGGATTATGAGGAAAAAATAGAGGATTTAAGGAAACTATACCTTCTTTCTGCTATTGCCTGGTATGCTTTGGGTCATTTTGTGCAAGGGAGGCTACATGTTTGTGCAACTTCTTATTCCTCTGCATCCTTCCTCCCCGATTTGGTCTTCACTTGCATCCAGCACCGCTGTTATGTGCTAAGTTTAAATGCAGTGCCAAAGGTCCTTTCTTAAAACAAAACAAAACAACCATAAAATAATCCAAAAAACCCCAAACAAACCCCCTCCCACAACAAAACATAACCCTAAACAAAACCCCAAAATAAAAAACAAATAACAAGACCAACCCAAAAACCTGCACTAAAATTGTTTCCTACCCAACAGAGGAGAAAGAGAAGGGAAGTGTTTCAGATCACTCTGCATTTTGTAAACAGAGATTACAGTTTCTGCTTTTACAGATCCAGGAACCAAATAACAGTGGAGATGTGAACCACTTTATCAGGCTATAGGTCAGAATTGAAAGTTAAAATTCTCTGAAGCCACTACCAACATAATGTTCTGGAAGCAACAGGTGGGAATTCACTAATCCCATGACTCAGCAACATTTACTGAAAGTATTAAGTGACCTCACTGGGCAAAACTTGATGTGGCAACCATGGCTGCCCACGCTGAAGAACTTGGGAAAATGTTGTCACTCACTTGGGTGAAAGAGACCACATGTAGGTGTTTACCATTGCATAACAGAGAGGGGATAATGTTAGTCATCCACTTGTGTAAACTTGGGTGTAAACATGGAACTCAGCTCATGAGAGCTGGAAAGGTTTGTCACACCTGAAATGATTGTTTAAAAAAAAAAAAATAAAAAATCTTGTTTCAGAGGGCTTCAGAATGGGTCTGTGTATCTGGAGTTTTAATGGTGAGTACAGAAGATATCTAGAAGGGTTATAGAGACTCTTGCTTCAGGTCTCCTAGTTTCTCCAGACTCATGAGAGCCTTTCTTCTGGGTCAGATTTTACAACTTGTGGCATTTCTCACAGGACTCTCAGACACCTCCTTTTTTGAAAAGGAACCTCCACCTACATGGATGATATATCTATTCTGACCTGCTGATTTTTTTTTCTCCTAGTCCTAGCAGTGGACAGTTGTCTTCAGTGGATCTGACCAGTGAGAGGAAAAGGAGCACTTCTTACACAGAAATCCTGGTTTGAGGTGAGCCAAAGTGGCTGAGCAGCTCGGAGCGTGGACAGCACTGTCTTGTAGCATGACCACAGGAAGCATCGTGAGAACCAGAAGAGAAAAGGCCCTGAACCTGCTGTCAGGAGCAGGAAACCATCAGTGTTGCTGCAATCCTTGGAGGAAATACGCTGATACATGAAGGTTGTTTCTTACCTTTGTGAAAACTGCCGTGAGGAGAGTTTGACCTCATTTGCCATTTCAGTGCTTCAATATTTTTTTTTCCATGTCAGTGCAATAAGGAACTGTACAGCATGTGAGGCTGTTCTAAAATTATTTAATTTTTTATGTGATGTACAAATGTCGAGGGTTATCTAGCAGGTTTTGGCTGTCTTTGATCAAAAGTAATTCTGTTAGGTAGCTCTGTATGCACCATTTCCATCTGTCCTCCCAGACCGATGGACAACTTAACTCTATTTGTACATTACAGCTGTTCTCTCCATCTCAATATTTGTTCTCTCCATCGCAGTGTCAGAGGAATTCTACAAGGCCATTTTTTGTTCTGTCGGGACAGAATTTGCCTTCTTTTTTCCACTCCTGCAAGACAATGACAGAGATAAACAAGAACACTCTGCAAATAATAGTTTCCCTCTTCAGGTAGGGGAAAGAAAGCTTTGAATATGCTTCAGAGTTGAATCAAGTAGATGGAGATCTCCCATGTCCCATGTAATGTGGTAACCAAGGAAATGATTCATCCATGTGAGGTGGTTTGTCTGGTTTCATTAGTAAAATCAGTCCTTGGTCTGAGAAACCCTTTCTGAGGAAAGCTTTGATAAAAATGTTATTATCTCTTGTCAGGACAAATCAGTGCTTTCAGATGGAAATAAAGTTGAAATTTTGTCAGTGTTTCTAATAAATGGTCTTTATCCTCCTCTACCAAAAAGAGTAGATTGATGCCCGTCAGAATTAGGTGGTATTACTCAAAGCAGAAATCTCTTATCCCCCTGTGGCTTCACACACATTTAAAATACAGATGACTTAATCAAAGTAATACTGGTTTTATGTCATCAGCACCCCATTATTGAAGAGGGAGAAAAATACCCTGGCAGATGAACTGTGTGATGTGGGCCATGTGATGTGTACTATGGAAAAACCCACAGCCAGATGTCTGGGGGTTGGGGGGAGAACCTGGGACTCTGGAGGGGACTGATCAGAAGGGCAGGACTCTGCCCTGGGTTATGAAATGGTTCTTGTCCCCAGGAATCTGTTGCATCCTCACATTGCCAGGACCATGAGTTGCATGATTTTCAATAAGGCCAAATGCCAGGTCCTGCACCTTGGCCACAACAACCCATGGCCATGTGACAGGCTTGGGGAAGAGTGGCTGGAGAGCTGCTCAGCAGAGAGGGACCTGGGGGTGTTGATGGACAGCCAGCTGAACATGAGTCAGCAGAGTGCCCAAGTGGCCAAGAAGGCCAACAGCATCCTGGCCTGTATCAGCACCAGTGTGGCCAGCAGGACCAAGGAAGTCATCCTTCCTCCGTACTCAGCTTTGGTGAAGCTGCACCTCGAGTGCTGGGTTCAGTGTTGGGCCCCTCACTCCAAGAAGGACATGGAGGTGCTGGAGCGTGTCCAGAGAAGGGCAACGGAGCTGGGGAAGGGTCTGGAGCACAAGTGTGATGAGGTGCGACTGAGGGAACTGGGGTTGTTTAGCCTGGAGAAAAGGAGGCTGAGGGGAGACCTTCTCACTCTCTACAGCTCCCTGAAAGAAGAGTGTAGAGAGGTGGGGGTGGGTCTGTTCAACTGAGGACCAAGTGACAGGACAAGAGGAAGTGGCCTCAAATTGTGCCAAGGGCAGTTAGATTGGATCTGAGGAAGAATTTCTTTGCTGAAAGGGTTCTCGGGTATTGGAAGGGGTTGCCCAGGGCAGTGGTGGAGTCCCCATCCCTGGAGGGACTGAAGAGTCGCGTAGACATAGTGCTGAGGGACATGGGTTAGTTGGGGACTTGTCAGTGTTGGGTTCATGGTTGGACTCGATGAGCTTAAAGGGCTTTTCCAGTCTGTGTGGTTTTGTGTGATTTTCCTCTCCTATCTTCTTTCCTCATAGGTTACAGTCTTGTTACAAGAGACTATCCCTGTTCCTTTCACTCAGCATATTTGCACATTGCAGAACTTTGATCAAACAGAGATAAAATTATGCTTATATGCCGCTGTAGCATAAATTTTAAAAGACCACTACCCCAAAGTATGGCTCTTGGTGTCAAGCAGCATCTTCTGTGCTTTAGCTTCTTTCTCTCCTTGAAGTGCTTTGAGGGTTTTTTCTTTCCTTCTCTTTCTTCTCTTTAATAAGTTACATGTGTCTTGGAGTTTTCTCTGTTACAGCTCTTTCAGTATCAGAAACATCTCCTCCAAGTCCCTGCATGGTCATTTTCAATGGATCAGAGCTATTTGGCTCTCATGCTTGAAGGTTTGTTTTCATCGTAGGGTATTATACACCTCAATTTATGAATCGGCTACTGTATTTTAAAGAATAGTTCAAAGACTGACACAGGATGTGTCATGTCAGGTGAAGGTGTTGGTCAGTGTTCAGTGTGTGTCCTTTGCAGCCATGAACTCTTGTACAGGTACCTCTGTCACCTCTGAAGGAAAGGGACCATGTTGTGGAGTTTGCAGCATGGAGAAAACTGCTTTGTGCCTGAATTTGCTGCAACATATATAAAAAAACCTCCGTTTTGCAGCACTCTTTGGGACCACATGTAATTCACCTGGTGTTTTTTGTTTGTTTGATTTAATGTTAAAAGTGAAACTTTATTAATGAAATGTTGGGAGTTTTTGATAGCACCTGAAAATTTAAGAAAACTTGCCTCAACCTAACACCTTCCCCTTCTCTCACGTGTGCAGATGTGCATGTGAAACCACGATCCATTACAACTGTGGATTTATAGACGGTCTCAGCTTCCCCCATTACACACAACGCCTCCAAAATCCCAGGAAATGTAGCAGGAGTCTTTTCCAGGCAATAACACTGTGAAAGGAATCTGTTTCATCTGCAGCTTGCTGAGAAAATTATCCAAGATATTTATGAAAGGGTGTTTGAAGTATGGTGCTTATTTTCAGAAGCTGAGACACAGCAGTTTTACCCTGTGTTTTATGATAATTTACCAATTTAAAAATAACTGGGGTAGCTTAGAGAGAACTGAACTAGCTAATGGTACAGGATGAGGATGAGTACTGAATTTTCAATACTCTAAAATTAAACTGTCCAGAAGCATTTCATGAGTAAATGTTTTTGAGAGGTGAAAGTCCTTCATGGGTTGTGAACTGGTATTTCTTGAAATGTTGTGGGCTGATGGCCCAGTTCTAATTGCAGATGGAGTTGGGGGGGGGGAAATAAAAAATCACCAGGGTGGGAATTCTGCCAGTTTCCCAAATTATCAATTTAGTAAAAGCTTAATAATGTCAGTGTTGAATGGGTCAGACAGACCCCTTGATGTGCAGGAGCTTGTATTGGAGCTGTTCCACCCAGCCTGCCAAAGTGGTCAGACTTGGAAACCCCAAGTGCTGCTCTTCACAAAGTGTCACAACTAATAGGACAACCCACTTTTTTCCATAGACTTACAGCCTTGGTTGCGTGGCCAAGCATAGAGAGATGTCAGAGCTCCTTGGCCAGGCAGGTAAAATTAAATTTTCTTGTGTCAAGATTGAGACCAAAACAACTTATTGGGCAGAACATTAATTTGCCTCAAATACCTCAAGTTTTATGTTGTCTTACTAGAGCCAGACATTTTTCCCCCTTTTTCTGTGTAACACAGACATCTCCTTCACGGTTGGTGAATCAAAAGAGAGAAAGATGCCAAACCAGCAGAGTCTTGGCAGGCTGTTAACAAGGCTGCTGGGCTGCCCTGTAAAATGTGCTTATGGAAGATGCTTGCCTGCAGCGTGACACTTGGCACTATGAGCTCCAGGCATGCTTCCAGCCTGCTGCCCACGGCTCCAAGAACCAGTGAGTGCTTGACCCGTGGTCCTTCACAAAGGCATTGCGTGGCTCTGGGTCTGGCTCGCTGGTTTGCTTCACTGAGAAGTGTCATGATGCCCTGTGGTTGGTCTGCTTGGCTTTAGGTGTTAGTGCTACATGTTGCTAGATAAGCCAGGTTTGCAGGGTTATGTGCCTCCCAAAGTTAAATCTCATGTCAGGGTATGGGGGGAAAGCACAGTTTTGGACATGCAGCGTTTTTTCACCTCTGATCCCACAGTGAGGATGCACCTAAAGTCTCTGGTGGGTGTTGCTTCCAGGAGAGAGCCCTGTGGGAGCACAGCCTCCTTCTCTGGCTCTGGTTTCAATGTTTTTATTTAGGTTAATAGTACTGTGTGAATATATTTTTAGCACATCTGTGAATGTAATTGGGTCAAAATTATAAACCCAACAGTATCCCCCCCTCCCTGACCCCAGGTCAGATGTCCCATTTGTGTCAGGTAGGCAGGGTGATGCTGATAAATTATCTTATGGTTTCTAACATATTCTCTACTATAAACCAGACTTCTTTGTTTTCATTCTCCCAAAGGGGACGTGATCAATATCAAATGCCATTGGATTTGTATATAATTTTCTGTTATCTTTTGATGTAATCAAATCTTTCCATGGTTTTTCTCTGAACACTGTAGTTAGAGGTGTTTTTCTTGAAAGACTTCCATCTGGGTGTAACAGAAACATTTCTAATGGTGTAAAGTTTGTAAACTTGTTTACATATAATCTACATTTGAGGTCAAATTTGGTTGGACACCATGTTCCTTCAGGCCTCTCAGGTTCCCATTGCATCTGAAACCCAGCCTGGCTTTAGTGACACTGTGAAGCTAGTTCAAGCTCTGTGAAAAGGTGCATGCCTCTTCTGATTTAAAAAAAATAGTTCATCCACCACTAATTACTACAACCATGTGCTAAGGTTGTTCTTTTTCACAACTGGAAGAAGTCATCTTAGGTCAATTTATTTACTTACCTGCAGCCAGTAAATGAAACTGCACTTGTATTTGCTCAGCAGTGCTAAACTTGAAAAGCTCTCTTGCTTGCTTAAGCATCAGTGTTTAGTTATTGCTCTTCAACCCACATGAATTGATGTACATATACCCTTTGGGTGCTTTTGTTTTAGGTTGAGGCCAGTAATAAATAATCTGTTTGGGCTGTTTGAAGATTGTGTTGAGCAATGGATTGATTAGAAAGATCATTCTGACCTTTGGGGAGTGCAAGTTGCGTTTTATGCTCTGCTTCATATTCATGCTGCAGTGTCTCTGGTCAGTGAACAGGCAGGCTATTACAATTACTAGGCTATTGGAAGATTGAGCTATATTTAGCTTGAATTTGTTTGGCTTTAAATACCCTTCCTGAAGAAGGATAAGTTAGTAGTAGAGCAATTGTTTTGAGAAGCAGTGAGTTTCCCTTTCTCTGGCATTGCTAAACCAAGCTTTCAGTAAACACTGACTATTGGGATGTGTACAGTGGTGTGAAAGCAGTTCTCCAGCCTGTGAAACAGTCCCTTCTGGCTTTAACACTCAATAACTGTCCCAGACCTTTCTTTCCGTTGCAATATTGTTATCAGTAGCTAAATGTGAGTTTCTGTTATTATAGGTGTCCATCCCCAGGCAGAGCTCTCTGCTTTGGCTGGCTCTTGGATGGCAATTGCAAGGCAAAGGAAGGTGGGGTAATTGCATCAGTATGCTTGCATCGTGCCAACCTTTTTAATAAACCCTGCTATTCATTAGTAGTATCTTTAGCCTCCATCCTTGCTCTTAGAGTGCTTTTCTTACAGAAATACTCAATTGACGTCGATAGTTAATTCCAACTTCTTGTGGTACAAGAGAGAATTGGATTTAGGGTACCACTTGCCTGTTTGAATCACATAAGGTCCATCACTGCTGTGTGTGTCTCTGAGCAATTGCTGTTTCCACAGTAAAGGGTTCATTTTTTCTGGGTAATGACAGTTACTCATGACAGACACTTTTGTTTCTGTTGTGGTGTAGCTGAAAATCTCCCACATTGCTGCGATGGTTGGCTTGGGAGCTCTGGGTCAGCCTGGATTTCTTACTTAGCTTCCTGCATGATTACAAAATGTTATCTTAACCTCTGCTCACTGCAGATCCCAAGGTATTCATCTAGCCAGCTGGAGAGGTACAGAAGCAATCCTCTTGTTATCTCCTGTACTGCAAATATGGACGCTGCTGGGCATAGCAAGAATAGGGCAGTAGAATAGGGGGATCTAGACATTTTTTATCAATAAGTTGTAAAGCTACTTGAGTATAATGTGTGTCAGGATCTGCCACTCAGTCATAATTTCTCCCAGTGTGTAAATTCTCTTGGGGAAACTCAAGAAGTGAGGGAGATGTAAGTCCAAATCCTCCTTTTCTAAAAATCAGTATGGATAATTGTATCTGAGAATAGCTCTAAGGCTGTGTGCTGGTTTTGGCTGGGATAATTTTCTTCATAGCAGCTAGTGTGGGGCTGTGTCCTGGATTTGTGCTGGAAATAGTGTTGATAATGCAGAGATGGTTTTGATATTAATGAGCAGAAGCTACACAGAGTCAAGGCCTTTTCTGCTCCTCACACCACCCCACCAGCAAGTAGGGTGGGGGTGCATGAGAAGTTGAGAGGGGACACAGCTGGGACAGTTGACCCCAACTGACCGAAGGGATATTCCACAGCATGTGGGATCATGCCCAGCATATAAAGCTGGGGGAAGAAGAAGGAAGAGGGTGACATTCACAGTGATGGTATTTGTCTTCCCAAGTAACCATTACAAGTGATGGAACCCTGCTTTCCTGGAGATGGCTGAACACCTGCCTGTCCATGGGAAGTGGTGAATTAATTCCTTGTTTTGCTTTGCTTGCACGTGCAGCTTTACCTATTAAACTGTCTTTATCTCAACCTACAAGTTTTCTTCCTTTTACTCTTCCAGTTCTGATCCCCATCCCACTGGGGTGGGAAGCGAATGAGCGGCTGTGTGGTGCTTAGTTGTTGGCTGGGATTAAACCACAACAGGCTGGCATCATCTGTGGAGGAGGTCTGTGGGAAGTCTGAGTGCATAATTTAACACTGGATGTATTGCACATGGGCAGCAGCCCTGCAGGAGAAATAATCACAGGTAGAGCTGCTGAAAAGTCAGTGTCTGCTCTTTGGTGAGGAAAAAAAATTGCCATGGGGAAGGTCCAATGCGGGTTTGGAAACCCAGTCATGCTGTGTAGCTCTGTGGTCAGGATGCAGTTGCTCAGAAAGAAGGCAAAATGTTTTACTGACTGTGTGTTGGTCACATCACACTGAGTGTAATCAGTACTGGGACAATGTGCAGCTCATACGAGACCCATTCAGAATCCTAATGCTTTAATTAATCTTAATATTCCTGTAGCAAGGTGTTAATAGTTTTAAATATGGATCTACCTAAATGTTTTTTACAGGGACCTACATAATACTGTATTTTTTAACTCTGTTAAAAAAAACTCCAACAAAACCACTCCCCCCTCACCCCCACAAAAAAAAGACCCCAAAACTCCATGCATGCTACTTATATTAGTGAAAGTTGTTGATTGCTTGATTTTCGTAAAAGTTGACCAATCCACTAATTTCTATGGATCATTACTTACAACATTAAGACTATAACCTTGGATTTTCTTTCTTGAAGGTCTCCACACTGGTAGCTGTATCTTCTGACCTTGGTTAACTTCTCCCTTGGTAAAAATGGGGTAACACAAACCTGACCTAAGTACCAAATATGATTATTGAGAACATGACTTATTGTTTTGTACTATAGAATCACAGAATCATTTAGGCTGGAAAAAACCTTTAAAGTCATCGAGTCCAAATGTGCTCTGCTTGCACAGAGCTCAGCATGCTGGAGTTCTGGACCATGGCTCAGGATCCTACATGATGCCACAGTATAGGTGAATAATAATAGTAAAGCTAGTGACTTCCAAGCACAAATACAGGCTGGGCAATGAG
>NW_010319607.1:0-26485 GCF_000700745.2 Antrostomus carolinensis | reverse complement strand
ATATATAAATATATATATATATATAATCACACTGCTTTCTTTCTTTCTTTCCTTCTTATACCACAAAAGCCAAGAACTGATTGCAGTTTTTTGTCAAAGCTCAGTCAGCCCTCAAAATGGAGGCCAAGTCAGTGTTTCTCTTGCACTTGTCCCAAGGACACAGCGCAGCCTGTTTTCATTAATGCAGCCACTCTTTAGATACCCCTGGGTAATCAAATGAGGGTCTGGTTATAATTATAAGCTAGACACTGGGATGCTTACTTTAATTTGTGAGCAAGAGTAGCAGTTGCAATGAAAATTTTGGCTGCGACAGGGATGAGGATTGAGGGTACTTTTTGGAGGTCTTCACTGTGTTCATGCTAACTGGGTTAAAGCTGTCAGGGAGATACCAGCCCCAGCCTACATGGCACCTCATCTTCACTCACTTCTGTTATGTAGTTCATAGTTTCATTTAATATTAGCAGCTGACACACTAGAAACATGAATGAACCTTTTACTGTATTTCTCAAGGTTGTTCTTAAGGACAGTGAAGTAAGCAGAAGTTACAGCCTTAAAGCAACATGTTACTACTACCATCTTCTAATCAAGTCTCCGGCGCAATACAGGAATCCAAACACTCATTATTTTCTGGATCTGTTCTTTTAAAGTCTGTTCTTAAACTGGTGCTTGTCTCTCTATGGAAGAGGAGTATTTTTGCATGTATGCTTTATAGACATCTTGTCTTCTGTGGAAATTTAAAGTAACAAGTACATGCATATTTTAAGCTCATTTCCCCCCGTTTCTAATTCCACAAGACTTCTCTTGGTAAACTACCAGTTTTTACAAAACAAATACCAACTTTTTTCAGAACAAATAAGGAGAATAAAAAAGGGAGTCAAGTTATAGCATCAGATAAATGATCATCAGAGCTGATGGGAAAGAATTTGTGATTTTCAGACCTGAATTATAGTGGCTGTAACCATAAAATTGTCTGAATAATGATTAAATGAAGTTGTATATCTTGAGGAGTTCTTTCTTTACTACAATCATTTGATAACCTAAATAATTTTGGTTCAGGTAACTAATTAAAGGGATTTTGGCAAGCACTGAGTGCTGGTCTGAGTTAGTTTTCTGGTAATTAATAAGCAATACAATGGGTGAATATTTCTGGAAATTGCATCCTTCAATCCCAGCTTGCACTACAGTACAGTTTAAAGAGAGAAGGAGAAGTTAAATCAATAAATGGAAAAGCAAAGCTCAAACTCAAAATGAGAAGATAATTCATTAGTTTAAATTTTGAAAACCAGGGTTTATAACTTTATTCAGCTGGAGGTAAATCATATGCCCACGTTCCTTCCTCTCCTTTGTACACATCCCCTCTCTCCTAAAAAAGTGCTGTATCAGCCAGATTAAAAACTAAGCTGCAAAGAGGTAGTACTGCTCTTGTACTACATTTCCTTACTCTTTGTTTAAATTAGCATGAAAAATCCAAAGTCTAGTGTCCTTTGCATAGTCACTTCTTCAAGTGCAAGAGATCCCAGGGAACAGTAAGGTGCTTCCAGGAAGTGAAGATGAGGGGTGACATTTGGTTTCCCATATTTGACTACTGTTTGAAGACAGATCCTGCATTCTGGGAGCACAGAGGCAGTGAGGTTTTCCTTAGCTGCCTCCCAGAATTTAATAAACACTTCTGCCAAAATCAGGACCCTTCCACAAGAGGACCTGTGAAGGCATGTAGTAAGAGAAAGCAAACACCAAACTGAGCCCCAAAGGACTCTTGTCCTAAATAGGTCAGAAAATGTGTGGCAGGCCTTAAAAAGAGCAGCTCAGTGACCAGGAATAAAATTTGGGGTTTTTTGGTTACCAGGAACCTCTCTGCTGTTACGAGCATCCAGTGAATTTCTCTGGTCTATCCATTCCGATATGAATCAGCTGAAAAAAAAAACCCCATGAAGGCCACAGAGTAGCTTAGAAACAGCTCTGGGATAAATTAGCTCTATACATAAAATTATTTCATTTACTATCTCATTGAAGTGAACAAGCTAGAGACCACGTTGTGGTTCTGCAGCTGAACAGGGTGGCATAAAGTAGAACACAACTTATTTAAAACAAACAAATTTCAAATTCTTGCCTGTCCTGCTCAGAGGTTGCCCCTGCTTGTATGAGGCACCAATGGCTTTCAGCAGAGCTTGGTGACGTATGTCCTTCCATAGGGTAGGACACATGCTGTTCCACTGGATGTACATTGTGTTCCATGGACACACTAAAACTGTGTTCTCAGTACTTACATGTGACTCAGAAGGAAAGTATTGATAGTGGCTGTGGCAGCAGATTGAACATGGCATTGAACTTTACACATTAGGCTTGCTAGGAGATATTGCCACCTATTGTTTTCTATTTTGATTGCATTGCTTTCTCAATAATTGACTTTGCTGCATTTTAACAATGTTCCAGATAGAAACTTTATGAGATTAAAATCTGCATTTTGTTTTTGCAGTTAAATAAACAGATGATTTTCAAGGAGTAACGGGTCTTTATTTATCTCAGTGGTTTCTTTAGCAAATGTCACTATAATATTCAAATTTTGCACGGACCTGTAGAGTCAAGCTTATTTTAAATTTCATAAGATAAATTTCCCTCCTTAAATTCTAGACAGTTCTGCATGTTTTATCTTTCATATGAAAAGCCTCCCAGTTAGTAGAAAAGTGTATAAAAAAGTACTTTTCTGCTTCTTTTAGAACTAATCAAACACTGTTGTACTCAACTGTTTTGTTTGCTTTAGAAAAAAACAAAAACAAAACCCTCTTTAATAAGTATAAGAATTTGTTTTTCTTTTGGATAGTTTATTTACTGCAATACAGATCCTTGTCTACCAAAATTTTCATGACTTTGTCTTTATTTTGCTGAATTTCTTTGGTCAGAAAGATGAGAGCAAAATGTTTGACTGGCCAATCTATTTAGTTTTAAAATTTATCTATATTAAATGAAAAGAGTTCAAAAAAGAAATGCACTAAAAATTCTCTGGAAATTAAATGACATTTTCACTTCAGATCAAATGAAAACTTTGCTTGAAACCAACTATGTCTCTTTCTCTCATTGTTTTTTTTTATGGTTTTAATATGAAAATCTAGCAATTTTATTGTGAAATGAGGTCACAAATGTTCTTCACAGCATTTTTTTTTTCTGTGAACAAAAACTGTAATTATGTACCTGACTTAATGATCTGCTTCCTCTGATCCTTGTATGACTAGTTCCAAAGTTTTTCAACTGCATGTGTCTTGAAGTGACTTGGAGACTCAAATATCATTACTACTGATATATCAATATCAGAGTATGGAAAATCAAAATGAAAGTCCTGATACAACTTGGAAGCTGACGGTTGAACAGGAATGCTACCCCTATGGGAATTTCCCTATCAGTTATTCCAATCACTGTCCCAGTCGTTATGAGAGCCTTTCTGGTCTGTCTGTACAGTTCTCAAAGAAGGGGGTGTGATATCAGGACCTTTTCATCAAGGCATGGATCACAGGAGAAAATGTGGCAGCTAGTTGCACATTCCTTTCCAACAGAGCAGCCTGTTTTGTGTCACCATGAAGCCAAGCTGTGGCACACTGATACCGCGGAAGAACAGAAGTCCTGCGGGTCACAGCAGAGCATAGGCTCTGTGAAATGGCACAGTGGGAAGAGATTTTTAAAAATCCTAAAGAACAACAACAAAGCCTTATGCAAAGAAAGAGACAGAAAGAGATCAAACAACTGTCCACTGTGTTCTTGATAAAAATCTGAAGTGCAGTTGTAGCCATAGCCAAGCACAACAACAGAACTAGGACACTTAAGTTCAGAAATGTACAGTCAGAGATGACTGGACAAATTAGTTCTGAGCATTAGATGGAGACCAAAAGGTATTTATTATTTCAACATTTAATTTAATCTTGAGATTACTCAAAATCCTATTCAAGCTCATTTCTGCTTGTTACTGGCACTGTAGTGCATCCGGTAATATATTCATTATTTCATCTATAAGTTACATAGTAACTCTTTTAAGGGCAGTTGTTCCTGAGCCCTATTCATTACCAGGTTCAAGAAAACTATTATATGATTTCAGAATTACTTACAGATGAATTTGAGAAACTTACATTAAATTAATAAGGAAGTCAAGACTTGTAAGCTTTATATAGAAGAAATGTATTAAACAAAGGAATTATACTACTTGTGGAAAACAACTGGGAAAGAAATTTAGAATCACTGACTAGCTTTTTGTAGATCCACAGAATCAACCAATGCTTCAGTAGCCTGCTCACCAAGCCACTTTCCATCATTATTCAGCAGTCCTGGCTGGGGACATCCCAGCAGGTTGGAAGTTAGCCAGTGTGATGCCCATCTACAAGAAGGGCTGGAAGGAGGACCTGGGAAACTACAGGCCTGTCAGATTCACTTAGGTGCCGGGGAGGCTGTTGTGATCATCTTGAGTGTCATCTTGCAGTACATACAGGACAACCAAATGATCAGGCCCAGTCAGCATGGGTTTATGAAAGGCAGGTCATGCTTGACGAACCGGATCTCCTTCTAGAACATGGTTACCCACTTAGTGGATGAAGGAAAGGCTGTGGATCTTGTCTATTTGGACTTTAGTAAAGTCTTTGACACCATTTCCCACAGCATTCTTCTGGAGAAACTGGCTGCTCACGGCTTGGATGCATATATACTTTGCTGGGGAAAAAACTGGCTGGATGGTCACCAGTTAAATCCAGTTGGCAGCCGGTCATGAGTGGTGTTCCCCAGGGCTCAGTACTGGGGCCAGTCCTATTTAACATCCTTGTCAATGGCCTGGACAAGGGGATTGAGTGCATCCTGAGCAAATTTGCAGATGACACCAAGCTGGGTGGGAGTGTTGATCTGCTTGAGGGTAGGGAGGCCCTGCAGAGGACTCTGGACAGACTAGATTGATGGGCTAGGACCAATTGTATGAGTTTCAATAAGGCCAAATGCCAGGTTCTGAACTTTGGCCCCAACAACCCCTGGCAGCACTACAGGGTTGTGAAGGAGTGGCTGGAGAGCTGCACAGCAGAGAGGGACCTGGGGGTGTTGATTGATAGCAGGCTGAACGTGACTCAGCAGTGTGCCTATGTGGCCAAGAAGGCCAATAGCATCCTGGCCTGTATCAGAAATAATGTAGTCAGTAGGACCAGGGAAATTATCCTACCCCTCTACTCGTCACTGGTGAGGCTGCACCTCGAGTACTGGGTTCAGTTTTGGGCCCCTCATTAGAAGAAGGACACGGAGGTGCTGGAGTGTGTCCAGAGAAGGGCAACAAAGCTGATGAAGGGTCTGGAGAATAAGTCTTATGAGGAGTGGCTGAAGGAGCTGAGGTTGTTTAGCCTGGAGAAAAGGAGGCTGATGGGAGACCTTATTGCTCTGTACAACTACCTGAAAGGAGGATGTAGAGAGGTGGGAGCTGGTCTCTTCTCCCAAGTAGCAAGTGACAGGATGAGAGGAAATGGCCTCAAATTGCACCAGGGAAAGTTTAGATTGGATATTAGGAATAATTTCTTAACTAAAAGGGTTTTCAGGTATTAGAATGGGTTGGCCTGGGAAATGGTGGATTCCTCATCCCTGGAGGTATTTAAGAATTGTCTAGACATAGTGCTTAGGGACATGGTTTTGTCGGGAAATTCTCAGTGTGAGGTTAATAATTGGACTTGATCTTAAAGGTCTTTTCCAATCTCAGCAATTCTGTGATTCTGTGATTCTAATTCATCTCTTAGCATCTTCAGATCATGTGTTTCTGGAAAGAATGCGTTAGCTAAACATAAAAATTTTGTTTAATGTACCGATATATAAATTAAAGTTATAATTTAGTTATAAAGCAAGGTCAGATTAGCTGATTTAATGGTTCCTCTGCCCTTGAACTCTCCAGACCAGAAATATCATCCCAGAAAAGGAAGAAAACTTTACAGAAAGTTTTCTTAATTTTTGTCATATTAATCTCAGAACACTTTGAAAGCGTAGCATAATAGTAGCTGAAGTCAGAGGCAATAAACTTGTATGATTTCATATTACTTGAAAATAGCATTCAGTCATTTTCCTACAGCTTTCCATGATAAATATTCTAAGACTTTGTTATCAAAAGTTACAAATGGGTGGATACTTTGGTGACTTTTTAAAAAAATATTTAATTTAAATTTAATTTTGGATGCTTAAATGAAAAGCAAATCTCATTAGACTTGTGTTTTCATGTTTGTAGGAAAACTATCTGAAATTTTTTAGTTTACTAGACTCTACAGAGATTTTTATTTTATATTTTCACTCAAGGATCAACAATTGGTAGTTTCCATAATATGCTACTGATTTAGCTTGTATCATGCAGACACTTATCATTTCTGCTAGAGAACTTAGATCTTTTTTCTCTGCCATTTGATCTAATCTGGCATGGAAGAAAGTCAATCTCTGAATAAATAAATAAAACAAACACAAATAAACTTCCTACTAGCCACTGAATTGCCTCAGAGGAGACTAAATTTTAACGTACTCACACAGTGTTATCAGTGCTAAGTAGACATTAGGATGTGTAAAGTATTGCTTTTTCTAGTTGACTAATAATAAAATCACTAAATTTGACTGAAAGTAAGATGATAGAATCACAGGATAATGTAGGCTGGAAGGGGCCTCAGGAGGTCATGGCACTTGCTCACAGCAGGGTCAGCTATGAGATCCAACCATGTTGCTCAGGGCTTTATCTGGCCAGGTCTTGAAAACCTCCAAGGATGGAGACTACATAACCTCCCTGGGCAACCTGTTTCTGACCTAACTGGGATTAAAGCAGATGAGACTGATTTTACATATCTTGACAAACCGATAAAATAAAAATATTTGTTTAGTGTAGTGGGTTTAATTCAGACTCAAATAAATCATTTTTTTTCCATTTCCAACAGATTAAAAAAAAAAAAAAAAGAGGGCTAAATTCATCAAACTCCATGTGAGGAGGTAGTACTAGTCCTCTCCTACTCTGAAGCAGAGGATTACAGAAAACAGACAAAATACCTGATACTGTCTCAGTTCTCTAATTTGTTTCAGGGTATCAGAAACCATCTCTTACTACTTCCACAAAAACACCTTATCTTATACAATTACAAGCTACAGGGGTGCGAAAAAGGCATGCTGTTTTGAAATTGGAAGTGGGTGGATTTGAACTGAAGTCACAAGCAAGCAGCTGGGTAACTTCATTACTAAGTAAACTTCACTGAGGCTGAAATCATGATGGAGCTAGATCACTTTGTGTATTTAAATGATCATGAAGACAGAGAACAGGAGGATGAAAGTAACTTAGTGGCCCAGCAAGTAGCCATGTACCCAGGAGGTTCTGATCTGTACTTTTGGACACATTTAATTATTCTTCATCAGGTAGAACTGATGAAAGAATAAAGATGATTGATGAAACTGATGAAAGATGATTAATGAGAAGGTTGTGGGGAAATCTTATAGCGGCCTTCCAGTACCTGAAGGGGACCTACAAGAAAGCTGGGGAAGGACTTTTTATAGGAGCAGTTAATGACAGAACAAAGGGAAATGGCTTTAAGCTGAAAGAGGGTAGCTTTAGATTAGGTACTAGGAAGATGTTCTTCACTGTGAGGGTGGTTAGACACTGGAACAGGTTACCCAGAGAAGCTGTGGATGCCCGCTCCCTGGAAGTGTTCAAGGCCAGGCTGGATGAGGCTTTGAGCAACCTGGTCTGGTGGAAGGTGTCCCTGCTGATGGCAGGAGGGTTGGAACTGGATGATCTTTAAGTTGCATTCCAACCCTAACCATTCTATGATTCTATGATTCTATAACTGTCTTCTCACTAGGAGCAATATGACTTACAACATCCAATAACTGTCATTTTGTCAATGCCTTAGATGGTATGATAGTATGATTAAAATTTTTAGATGCAGGGAATTGAAACAAGGTATTTTATGACCATGACAAAATCTCTTGTCTCTAAGCTTTTTGAGAAAAAAGGTGACACCTTTTTCTCCTCTGACACGTTTACCCTTCTATGTATATGTACTGCATATGTATGATAGAAATTGCAGCTTTCAGTAAATTTATAACAAATCAAGTTTTAACAAGGAATTCTACATTGCTTCAGCCTGAACCATTTCCCACTCTCTTCACAAACACTTGGCCTTGGGATTATCCTTGGTATAGCCCCTATCAAATCTAACGTCGAATTGTTCAGTCAGCTTCCACCATCACTTCACTAATGGTGCCAGTTCTTATCATCATCTCACAGACGCCTCTGCACCCTCTCCCATTTCCCTTTGTACTTGGGAAGATATTCTCATCCATATTTTCAATTAGGCTATTGTTGCTTTTTCTACCCTACTTAAAACCTGTTTCTGGTGAGACATGAGCATTGTGGATATTAAGTCTGCTGAGATTATACATTATTTAATTATACCTTGTATGTCAGGACTCTAATGCTGTTTAGGATGTACTACACATAGCTGTAATAGAACTAATAAGTAGCAACAGATCTTATGGCAAGATTGAGAAGGGTAAGACTTCTTTAGAGGAAACTGAATCCCTGCTTATCCCTAGAAGTCTGTATAACAGCATAGCAGAAAGACTATTTAAGACCAAAACTTAATTCTTCAGAAGTTATTGGTCCGGAGAGGAATAATTTCTGAAAGTGGCACAAAAATACTGAAGGATATGCATTGTTAGAAATACAATTTAGACAGGCAGGCTAAAACAACCATAAGAATGTGACCATGGCTGACCAAAATTATGTCTCTTTTGAGACATTTCACTGACTCAAGCAGATTTTGTTTAAAGTCAAACTGATTTCAGACACTTTGATATGTCTATACAATTTTATTTAACAAAAATTTGTATGCTAAAAGTATTTTGAAATGTTGACCTAATTTGGGTGAAAAAGAAACAGTGGAAAATTGGGATTTCCTACAGGGCTGACTTTCTAATTTTTTAACATTAGAACTATCTGACATATATATTTCACAGGGGCTGAGTGAATCTGGGAAGGGGACATGGAAGCATAGGCAGAAAGAGAAATCCTGTTGCATAACAGATAAATCCAAGAGATATTAATGAGGAAGTTCTTCCAGGAACAAAGCTGTGCCTCTAAGACTGGAGTGAGAAGTGCAATGCAGATGGATGAATGAAATGTAGAGAAGTAATACAACACCTGCATCTGGCCTCAATAGTTCAAGAACCACAAGTCATGCTACAAATGACATCTTTTTTTGTTGTTGTTGTTGTTAAAACAAACAAACAAACAAATAAATAAATATATATGGGGCTATCTGTTTTCTTAGCCATTAGATAAGACTGGAGTAACATTTTTTACCATTGCTTCACAGTCTTTGGAACTAGAAATGTGATTTCTTCCCCTTCCCTTTTAAGTTAAAATACTTTCTCACAATTTCAGGAGCCAGACTTCAAGGAGGAAAACCAACAACAGGCAAGATCTAGGCAATCTTATGGGAACAACAATCACAGCCTCAGTAAGCAAGGAGGACACCTAACAAGATATCATACGACTGTTCTTTTGCAGGGCAGGATTTTCTTCCTCAAGCATCTCCAGATTCAAGCTACTTTGGAGGCTATGTCCTTTGCTCCTTTGCAGCTCTGAAACAATGAACATTAGTAAGGAAGGCCACCAGGGAAATATCTGAGTTTCTTGGATCTTCTCTACCCTCTCACTCACTTTTATCACCACTAAGCAACTGGAGATTTGGCAAAAGCTGAAGTTTACTGCGTGGATGGCTCAAATGACCTTTGGTGATGGAAAATGCTTAAGATTTAGTTTTTCTGTTTCAGATCAAAGAATAAACATCAGTGGCTATGCAAAGTCTGAAGTCAGTTTAAAGTAAGTTTTAAAATATTACTTCAATATGGTTTTGTTCTTTAGTAAATATTTTAAAATATTTATACAAAATGCTTGTATCTAGTCTGTAGGAAGACTTTTAAATGTCATAGATTGAGACAGTCTATGGCACAAACATTCTAATCATAATACAATAGACTCCTTGGGAATGCTATTTCCACTACTTTTCTAATTATCTTAATTTGAGCCAGGATTTTACCAGTTAGTGAAAGTAATTGATTCTTACTTAGTCCATTTTAACATTTCTTCCACCGAAACCCGAAAAGCGACTTGTTTCTGAAGCAGAGATCCCCTTCCATCTAAGTAGATGAAAGTTTTAGTTGTTTTCCAAGAAGGGAAAAATGCAAGTGCCCTTCCTGTTAGAGATTTATAGAAACATTGATAGACTTCAATAGAAAACATAGTACTAGGCAAAGAATTTATCACATAGAAAGCCTCCACTGCATAACTAAGATATATTTTAAACATCTGATTATGCATAAATTTCTATTTCAAGCAATTTTTACAGAAACTTAATATATTTCTGTAGAAAACCAGTTCTTTTAAATGCTATAGGGCCATTTTATTAGAGAACTATTAATCTTATAAATTATAGAATGTCTTCACTTAAAATGTCTGGCAGAAAAAAGATTAAAACTATCTGTGCCTATTTTCCCTCAAAGTCATAAAGAATTTTGAAGATTCAATTAATTTTGCCTTTTTACCAGTCTTCATCCTTTGACATATTACAGACAGCAATTTTTTTCATAGTATAATGGTTATGTTAAAATAAAATAGGCCACCAGCAACCTGGCCATGAAATAGTCCCACAGGTTGTTCTAGACCTGGCCCAGAAATGACTTTATTAGAACCAGCTAAGCAAATGTGCCAGCTCATTTTCTAACTGCTGGAAAATTTAATTTCAGAATTGGCATGTGGGTGTTGCAGCTGCCCAGCTTGCCTCCAAGTGGCCAGATTTAGTCAACAGAGGAGTAAACCAAGGGACATCACTTATATCACTCACCACACCGAACCATCTAGAGGAACCCAAGATGATAATGTTACGCTTAGTTATTAATGATTTAATACATGTTTATTTCAACATTTTGTGTCATCAGCCAGTGATTTCAGCACTTGTTCCTGAAAAGAACATAATAATGGAACTCAATGGAGCTGAAAAGTAGAGGAGGTTTCCAGATACCATCTCTGGTAACTATGTATTGCAGAAACAATTGCAGTGAGAACTAGAGCTCAAAAGTTGAAGTCTGGATGCTTGTGTCACCAAAGTTCAGGCATGTGAGTTTGATCCAGTCCATACAAAATACAAGTTCCCTATTAGCATTTCTCCAAAGCTCAGAGCAGCTCAGTTGCAGAGATTGATTTCTGTCCCATTTTGATCCACTTGCAGTTTATGTATCATTGTTTTAAAACTTAGTGTACATTTATGATACTACATAAATAATTACAATGACACAATAAACAGCAAAAAATGTTGTTTATAATGTTACTGCAAGTCAAAGATAAAGTATAAAATCTGGGCTTAAACTATTTTATTCTGATCCAAACTGAGGCTCTCCGCTGTTTCAGTGGTTTTTGTTGTTCACAAGAACAAAAAAATGGGTAAATTAACTATTGGCTTACTGTTTTGTCCAAGCTTGTGTCACCTTGCAAAATGCAAGAAAAAATACAGAGGGGAAAATGGTCTACAAGATGTAGCAAATGCAAGTCAGCCTACATTATTTGAAATTTGAGATCTGTGACCAAACAGTTCAACAGCAGTGACCACATCCTATCAAGATGTTTTCCCCACCAAAAAGTGTCAGATGTTTGTAATTTGCTTTTAAGATCTATATAGTAATTATAAAATATGCAAGAAAGAGATTGACATTTAGATATGGTGTCATTGCAAGTACATTTGTTTAATCAGTCATCAATGGATTAATTAATATCATTTTTTTTAAATTTGTTATCACTAAATTACTGATAAAAGTTTTGATTTCACATGGCAATTTGTATCCTGTCAAATCCCTTATCCACTTGATTTTACTTAATTTTAGTAAACAGTTCTTCATCTTTTTGGTGAGATCTCAATGCAGGCACCCAGAACAGAGCTGGCTTACATTCCTTTCCAAATTTATTAAGATGTTGCTGCTACTCCCTAATGTTTACATTATTTTGTTTAACTGCTGTTCACAGGCATAAATCAACTGTGACACTGATCTCAAGTAACATGCCTGCATTCATGTGGGAAGGCAAAATCAACTAATTAAATTGAAGGTGTTGGCAATGAGATCCACAGTTGAATTACCTGCCTTGTTACTCTTAAACATGGTACCTTCCTGCTAAAACAGTCTCACTGATAGGACTAACAGAGGTGAATGGAGCTATGATTTACAAAGGTAACTAATGAATTTGAGTTCTTCCATTTTTGTATAAAAAATCAGATGCTTTTGAAGATAGGTGAATACTCACTTTGTGATAAAAGGAGTCACTAAAAATCACACTCACTTCTATATTTGTTTGTCATGGTATTAAGTACAGAATATAACTTCTGAATTCTCTGAATAAACTGTATGGAAACTTTTGATAAATGAGCTTCCACACACTTAGAATAGTTGCAATATATTAAGTATTGAATAATACAAAATTCCTACTGTCCATTACATTTTACTCAGCACACTCTGGGTGCTATTAAGTTACATATGACACACTATGTTATATTAACATTTCATATATATACTCTAATATACATAGCACCCCCAGGTTTGAAAAATGAGCTCTTCAGAAAGAAGGCATAATTCAGACATTATTGCCTACTGATGGTTATTTTTTTCATTGCTGAGAACAACACTGCTAGCTACAAACTCCAGCCACCCTAGGCCAAACACTTTTCCCATTATTCAGCTTACTTTCAGTTATCTCTCAAGAAATGTCCCCTACAATGACAGAAGGATGCTACTATTTGATTCTATAGTCTATACAATTCGTTAGCTGGAAATTTTGGAAAACATGGCACTTTTTTTTCAGGTGTGAATCAATTTCTTCTATTCTTGTCCTTGTATTTTCTGCATCTTCTGTCCTTGGTCTTTTTCTAACCAGTACTGTTGCCGCACTTGAACTGCATTATCTCTTCCGAACTAGCAATGTTAGCTGGTGGTGATCAAGCTGTCCTTCCTTTGGGTAGGCACCCAAACAAAATTCCCTGACCTCCCTTCGCAATTGCTAGGAATTCTAGTCTTTATAATTTTTTTTTTTTTCTGAGTAGTCGTTTTCTCTCAACACCCTTGAACTACTCAGTAGGGTCTCTAGTACAGCTCTCAGGATCATGCAAACCTCTCAGCCTCTGCAAAGCTGGCAGTCAGCTCAAATAAGTGTAAATGAAATTTTTCATTATATTTTCATTTCCATCCTTCACATTCACACCTTAACACTCAGAGCATTCTTGGGCACAGAACATGATTTATTTAAATGAGTATGTGTTTAACTTATTTTTTGTTTATTTTTATTCTTACACTACCTCTCCTTTTTTTTTTTTTTTTTTTTTTTTTTTCCGGTTATTTTAGTGGCTTACGGTGCTTCATGCTCCGTACCATATATATCACTGGAAAATGTTTTCATATTACTCACTTCTGAGCCTGCTGTTACACAGGAAACAGATACAAGGTGCCCCAGCACATAAGCTAGGAACCAGGTATGACATCCTCTGGTATGGTAGGGAGGCAAAAACAGCACAAAAGGAAGATATTCATTTTAGTGTTAGCAACACTAGCCTGAAATAGTCATCACAGACATAAAACCCAATAGCCCATTTCTAGTTTACTTATAGCATTTTTGTTCCATTGTGTAGCCAGGCACTTCAGTTATGTCTCAACTTCCACTGACAGAAGACAAAAGATATTTGGGCATTAAAACTGTATTTTGTCCTTTTTTTATGAATTGAAACTAGAGATTCCTTTGCTGTTTAATTTCATAGAATAATAAAATCATTTAGATTTGAAAGGACCTTCTAAAGTTTCTAGTTCAATGTCCTGCTCAGAGTAGGATTAGATGTGAAGTCAGGGCAGGTTACTTAGGACTTTTCGCAGCTGTATGTAGAAAACCTACAAGAGTGGAGCCTGCACATTTCTGAGCAGACTGCTCCAGTGCTGGACCATCCTCATGGTGAAAATGCTTTTCTTTATAACCAAACCCTCCCACATTTCAGTTATGGTCATTGCATTTCATCCTCCCACCATGCACTTTAGTGAGGTGCCAGATCTTCCTGTCTTCTTAGGTCCCCCAAAGCCATTTTTTCTCAAGAAAAGCAAAGCCTAGCTCCCCCAACTTCTCCTATAGCAAGTACTCCAGCCCTGACCATCTTGATGGCTCTCCATTGTATTTTCTCAATTTTATTGGTGTCTTTTAAGCTGGGGGATGCAAAACTGGATGCAGTATTCCACATGTGGTCTACTGAGTGCCAAATAAGAAAACAGTAACTTCCCTCAACCTATTGGATGTGCTTCTGTTGATACAGCCCAGTATGCTGCTAGCCTTCGTCACTGCCAGGGTACATTAAGCACTCCTGAAAAGCAAGTTCCTCTAAGAAGCTTTATGTATTTATATGCTACTGAGTTGCATGCACTAAATTGCTCTACAGAGGGGTCTAGCTGTCCCTATTCACTACAGAGGGAGCTTAAAGGGATTAGTATTATGTGCCTAAAGCTAGCTCATGTAAATTAGTCCTATAGGTTAGATAAAATATGAATACTGTGAAACCTTTTGAGATATGATTTATAAAATTTAATTACCACCCTCTAAATATTGTATACTACAAAATGGTCACTAAAGCAACAAAAATATATTCTAGTTAGGGGTATAAATTTGAATAAATATAATTTCAGAACAAACTTCTAAGGAAGCGGGAAACCCTAGTCCAAGCTAAAACAATGGAAAAATGCAAAGAATTCCTCATAGTTAAAACTGAACTCCTACCAAATAAAGGTCATAAAAGAGTATTCTCTTGAAAGGCAAGCTGGAGAAGAAAGAGAAGACACCATCTTTAGGAAAGGAAAGGTAAACAGGATGTGAAAAAAATTAAGACATTGGAGCAAATAAAGTTAGTTTTTATTTTATGCTAGGATGAGGGGTTTTTATTTCTACTTATTTGTAGATTTTTCAAAGTCTGTCATGAAGACCTTAACTTTTTTATTTGATTAAAAAAACCTCAAACAACCCACAACATTTTTTTTCTCTTATAAACTTTTCTAGGTTGTAAAATTATTTTGGGATAACTTAGAAAGCATGAAGTAGAAAACTTTTAAAAAGTCACCAGTTCAGAAAAAACAGATTTTTCAAGCATGCCTATTTTGATGTCCACAGCCCAAGGAAAGGTTGAGGAATCTTAGCTCTCAGGTCATGTACCCTGTCAGTGTGACAGAACTGTATTTTGTATGTTCGCCTATCGATTCCAATAAAAATGCAAAAGATCCTCCTGGTAATGCTAACCTGCATTCCTCTTGGAAGAGTAGAAGCTAGTGAAGCAGTCCACAATTTGAGGAAAATCCTTTATTGTATCTTGTTCAATCTGCACAAAGATAAACATTTATTTGGGATTATCCCCATTATGCCCTTCTCTGCAGGTCCAAAGAGAAGCTTACTGATATCAGGAACATTCCTATTTTTTTTGACAGACCAAGAACAAACTTTTCCTAATCCTATTACATGTCCTGGTGTTTTAGAAAAATTATTTATTAGTCTACTGACAAACAGAATACTGCTAGTACCTGTGTGTCAGAAACATAAATGTCTTGGGAGGTCTTTTTTGCTTTGTGTTGGTTTGGAGGAGAAAGTATCTCAAGGTGGAGTGCTCCCCCTTTTTGAAATTACTCTCCATTTTTCTTGCAACAGGCCAGCCTGCCTAACAATTATCTAAGCATATTTGATGGCTGGGTTCTGTTATTTTCACAAGTGTTTTGAAGAAATATGATGTCATGTAGCAGTGATATGCTGTCCAATTCAAGCTGATCATGAAGGGAGAAACTCCATATGGATTTTCTTCTTTAGCAACCACTAGAAATGAAGTTCTTTTATGCAATTCACTCTCCCGTTTAAAGTTTCAGAACTGTGGTGATGGTAGCTAACAGCAGTGACATTACCTCAAATGCTTTCTTAAGAAAAATAATACAGCATGTGAGATTGAAGAGGGAAGGAGGAGATGGGTTTTCAGATTTCATGTCTGTATTTGGTTGACTGGCTTCAATTAACACATTAAACTTTGTAATGCCCTTATATCTTCATTTTTTAAATGGTGATAATTATGAGTTCTTCATTATATCTATGAAGATGTCTGAAGATCTGTTAATGAGAAAAGGTCTTATCAGTATAAGGTATTATTACAACATAGCTGATTAATGGAACTATGCCTTCAGGGAAGGGGGTAGTGATGGAGGAAGAGGGTGAAAATAGAAACCATACTTTTGTCAGATTCAAGGAGTTAGTGAAGAATGAGGACAAAATTCTACATTGCTTTGTAGAAAATTAAGGATCACGTCTACATCCATCACCATAAATGGCTCGCTAGAATTGCTTGCATTCTCTGTCTGAGCTGCAATATTTCATTCAACTAACCATTCGTTAAACACACATCCTGAAAGCAAATAACTTTAATGTAAATAATTTGTGAAGCATTGTTCCATCTGTTGAAAATGTGCAGTAGTAGTTTCAACCCTTGTCTAAACCAGGCGAGCTACTTTCAGGCAAGTTTGGGAGGTAAATGAACTGTCTGGCTGCTTTTCTTGGCAACATCTCTTATTAGTGGGAGGTGGCAGTAAAGAGAACATGAGGAAGACTGAAAGTGTTTACTTAAAACTTTAGCCAAATGGCTAGGGAGAGTTAAGATAAATCATAACTGTCAATGATGACAACTTTAGACTGCTACTAGTTCACTCCTGTTTATGCAGTTTTAAATGTTGCACTTAGAAATGTTTAGAAGCAGAATGAATTTTTATTGACAGATGCCATAAGTTGTTTAGATGTAAATATTTTGGACTTGGTTCTAACAGTGACATGGAAGATTTGCAGGAAGAAGGCTGTAAAGCTTCACACAACACTTGAGAGATAATATTTTTTAAGAGTGTCTCCAAAGCATGCATCTGTGACTCATATTTCCCCAAAGAATAAGGTCCATAGATCAATGCAGGCTTATTACACTTTCTCACACAAAAAAAGCCAAAATAACATGTTACAGCAATTGGCCATATGGGAGTCAGTTTTCTTTCCTTTTTTTCCCACTCTTGTCTTGAGCACCTTTCCCCCCCACCCTCCTTTTTTTTTTTCCTGGTTTTTTTCTTTTTGGATAGTGGCTCAGATACTAACATTTAAATAGCAGTTAAGACATCAGAGTAAGCTAGTGAAAGGCCAGAAGTTCAGCCAGTAACTTTTTGATTTTTTGTTAAAAGATTGAGTCATGCTGACCAATGCCATGAAATACAGTACTATGTGAAAGATCAGGGTGAATTGATCAGGGATTTACATCAATTCCTATTTTACTTTTAACTGTTGCAGCTGTTGCTTCTTTTAATACACTTACTTAAGTTAAAGTAAGCAGCACATTTAGATGCTCTTTTGTTTATATAGTTCTACAAGATTAGCTTTGTAGACTGTACTATTGCAGTACTGGTTCCAGGGGGAAAAATAGTCCAACAATTAGAATAACCTAACCCTGGGTTCAAATCCCTTCTCTGTTTAGAAATGAAAGTATCACCGAGAGGCTTATCCTCCAAATATCTTCAGTATGGACAATCATTTTTAAAACACAGAGTTTAACACAGAAGTACCTCCCCACAAATTGTACATGTAATCCTATTTGGATGAACTGAAATGGACCTTCTCAGTGGAATTTAGTACCTTGAATGAGAAGCATGTGAACACAAATACATTGTTTTCTGATTCTGCTGCTACATATGAAACCTCAGTTCATGAGCATACTCTGTTGCTTGACATTGAATTACTCTAAATTAAAAACATGGGGGTTTAGCCCACTCCAATCAACTCCTACCTAATCATGGAGAGACCTGAAATGCATTGCCCTATGCCATCGATTTTTCTTAGCATTTACATTCTGATTGTAATCATCTTTCCAACACCTCAGTCCTGATGAGGCAGAACAGTGAGGTTAATGTCTCCTACCACAGTTCTACCAGACTTTACAAAGCAGTTAGTGCTTTTCAATACTTGCATGAAAAGCTTGATCTAATAGAAATATCACACCTTCCCCTTTGTGTGGCAACTTTGCCTCCAAGAGCAGGAATTGGGCAGTGGAAAAACTGGATGAATATCCTACCAGGCTGCTCAGGAGAGGATGTAGTTTGCATTTCATGCAATTTGAGACATGCTAGGATCTTATGTGGCTAGCAGATAACTATAATCTGGAACTGAAAAGATTCATGCACCTCTGGAGTGGAAGTTATACTCCTGTAGGTTATGCTAGGTCAGGCTACACGTCTTGAACAATATCTTAATGGATCTACAATACCTATCTTCAAGAAACTGAATCACTCCTTGGCTCTATTTATAGAAAGGATGGAATTTCATTTCCTTCAGATAGATAAACTTTGGAGAGCAGCAGTGTAGGTGTCTACATGTGAGCTCCACTTTGAGTCAGTTTTCTAAATGTAGGCACACAGTGATGTTTGTGGTGTATTATTTTTCTTGGCCTGTAGCTACTGTTCCAGAAAATGTGGGCCTTCCAGAGGTTCTCTGTCATATCTGCCAGCCCCATGTGGGTATTTCAGGTACAGTCAGGCAGTCAAGATGCTGATAGATACATATTTTAAACAAATTAATTAAGCAAATGGTTTGCAGTCGACCTAGAGAACTATCATATTCCTGCTAAAGAGCTGCACTGTGTCTTAGACACTGCATTAACTGCATTGATGATGGATTAAGTTATTTTGCCTGAACAGGGGCATCCTACACACCCAGACCAGAGACACCTTTACCCTAAGATCCATAGAGATCCCAAGACACAACTAGTTGAGAGAAATGAGGAGTCCTGGATATGACTCATTTCTTCGCAATGATTTCTAAAATTGGTTAAGATGCACACTAGAAGAGTCTATTTCTCAGCAGACCACAGAAATAGTCTAAGGTGACTAGACCTGTCAAAACATCTTCAGTTCATATATCTAAAGACAGAGGTCTTTATAAATCCATTGTGAATTCAATTATCTCACTCCATTTGAGATACAGTAGATTGCCTAAGACAGCTGCCAAGGGCTGGTAGACATAGCACAAAGTCTACAAGAGACCAAGGTCTTTCTGTGGGGTGTTTTATCTGGAGGTCAACTAGGGCATCCTGAATCTTCTTAAATGACACTGGAAACCCATGTCTAGCAACTGAATTGAGCCTTCTAAGCAAAACCAATGTCCTTTCATGAAGGATCCTCTGTTGGCTGCTGAAAGTTAACAGAAGTGTGACTTCAAGCTCAGTTTGACTTGACACTTTAGTGTCACTGATAATACTGATTTAACAAACCAAAGGTTTATTCTGACCATCCTGTTGGTTGCTGGTTTGTAAGAAAAGGAAATGGGCTGAATCTGAAAGTAGTGCAAATGGTTCCAAAAAGTAGAGATATAATTGAACTGATAATCCTTCCTTACCTTAGCAATTGACTGGCTTTGATGTAAAAATAAAGTCTAAAGAAACTGTCAGTTTCAAGGTTAAAACATGAAAATTCCATAAGTCTTTTAAAAATTAGTTCTGTGAAAGGAATTTTTTAAGAACATAAATTTTCCTATACACACTTGGTAAAATGAACTGTTCAATCATTCTTTAAAACTTGGCTTCATGCTAAGTCTCCGAAATTCACAAAATAACTAGTTTTAGACATTATAAAAATAATTTTTATCCCTAAAAAGAACTTCCTTTATAAATTACGGCAAATCAAAAATTATTACAAAATTTGGAAATCCAAGTTGGAATAGAAACCGATTTTACTCACAGCATAGATGTCCTCTGAAACAAAACAATAGCCTACAATATTTCAACTATCTTTCAAAGGTTTTACACATTGCTGAACACATTTTGAAAACTTCTGCTGCAAAGGCTTTATTGGCACCACAATGCTCAGTAGAAATCTGTAAAGATTAATCTTTTCAAACTTTATGGAGCAGCAGTGGAAATTTTTGAAGAACTGGGGACTCTTAAATAGAAATCTGGGGAAAAAAAGAGGCATTAGGATTCATGAAACACTTGGGGTTGCTTTCCAGTAGAGTACTGGAAAGCTTGTTTTATTCAGTTAACATACCACAAATGAAATGAATGGATAATACAGTACAGCTCTGCACAGAGTTGAAAAGGGCATTCTCAAGGAACTTCAGTCCCATCACTATGGTATTTAATACAGAATATAGTAAAGGACATGTTATAAAAGTAAATACATAGTGCTAAACTAACAGAGATAACAAGAATGATTTAGAAAGAAAAGGTCTTGGCTAACTTGATGCTTCAGGAGGCTGCAGACAAAGCTGATAAAACACAGCATAATTTATTTGGATCTTCAGAACATTTTGACAAAGTTCCATACTACTGGTCTCTGTTTAAGCTAAAAGTTGCCAGGATCTAGGGAAGTACATGGGAGTGGATAAAGTACTGATGGAAAAACAGAAAGCAGAGAAGCTATGTTAGATTGTGGAAAACTAGATTTACTGGGGCCCGACAGGGGTCAAAATTTAGGCCTCTACTGTTCATGATCTATAAAAATGATATAGGCTAGTAAAATACGCTGACAGCACAATGTGGAAAGAGCCGTGAACCTACAACGTAAAGCTAGAAAAATTCAAAAGTGTTTTTTGCTTAGCTTGCTTGTTTTGATTGCTCAAAAAGCACTAATAATCTCCTTTGCGCTAGCTCGTCAACACAAATGCATTTTAAGAATGCCTAAGTTATAAGGTAAATAAAGACAAGCCAGAGGGAAAAAAAAGTCTTTTGGCTCATATGCAAATAGTACATTAGCGTGCCTAAAAGTCCTGCATTTCTTGGGACAGTGCCAAAAATCAAAGATATAACCCCAGGTATGACACGAGTGAATTCCCTAGTTTTATGTGCCTGTCTTTAAAGAGTTCATGACTCAGTAGTGTTAATATAGGGGTGGTAAATAGAGTTCTGAAGTTATAGAGATAACCTTAATGGGAAGAAGAAAATTTAAAACTATACTATTGGTTCATCAAGATTCTTTCAGTATGCCTTAAAAAAATTAAGACTTACTGTACCCCTAAGTTTGATTTCAGTGGTAGACTATTAACAACATTAGTTTTGCAAAAAGCGATTTCATTGTTACTACTGCTTGATCCTTGTCAAGCAAAGCAGTAGGACTAGGTAGACTTATATGCAGTTCCTGATAAATATTTCCCTGTCCTCATAGGGAAGAGAAATAAGTTTTGTGAAATGATAATGTCAGTGCTTTCTTTTTCAAATCCATAAATTGTTTAGATTTCTGTAACTTTAAGGCAGGGATCGTCTCTGCCATAACATATATTTTTGTGTAAGTTGGTGAAGATCCATATATTTGTAGACACCAAAAGTTTAGTTCAGAATTCTGATTCTTCTAGTTGATAAATGAAAATTCTTTAAAGAAAGGACTTTGAAACAGTACTGTCATTGGTGGTTTCTGCATTTTTCTAGGCATACTACTATCTTCTGAAGCTAAAAGTTACCATAGAATAAACAAATTTATTTTATTAATAAATTATTCATAGCAAAATAAGAGTCCGTCAAACAATTAGATTGGAAATTGGAATGTAGCAGGGACTGCTCACAAGTTTTTCTTTCAAATATCTTTTTATGAAGAAACTACATTTTCCTTGTGGCCTTTTTTTTTAAAAAAAAAAAGAAAAGCAGCAGCTGTTTTCCTAATAATAGGAATTGCTGAAAAATGTTTTCAACACTGAGGCACTACAGTGCTTTTTCCACAAGCTTCCACTCTCTGAGGGGCTTTGCAAACTTCCACGTGCTGTAATATCCTATAGTCATATGAGTGGTCCCATTGAATTCAACAGTATATAATATTCAGGAAGAGAACCCTATATGTGAAAACAGGAATGTAGGACAATGCTTTAACACTTTAGGACTAAAATATTTAAAATTGCAACCAAAATATGCAAGAGTTGCTTTTAATTGAATGTTTTCACAGAAAAAAACACATTTTCTGACCAACTCTGTATCTTAGTCCTTGCTGAGATTCATCTGATGATTAATGTTTCTAGGTAAGCATCAGGGAGAAGCATCTTCTGTGCTCAACCTAAGAAATATAACTCTAACCCAAAGTAAATGCAGTTTTCTTAGACTTATGTGCTGAAGTTTGGAAAAATAAAATGTGGTAATATATTAATTGAAATGTGAAAACAAATCTTACTACTATATTTAATAAAATAGAACATAGTTACATTCCTATTAGACTTAATAGCATGGGTCAGGCTGACCAGACCTGCATAGCTTGTATCTACATAGCTAAACTCTTGTTTCCCCACCCCATAAGCACAATGACCTCATCCATGTCACCTTCTGGATGTAGACTCTAACCCATATTGTCCCCTGATCTGTACTGCCTGGAAGAATACTAGTTAGCACATGCCAAAATCACATACTATGTATTTGTCAATATAGATTATGATATACCAATACTAAAGCCAGTATCCTGTCCCTTCTTATTTTAGTCATTCATAGGGAACTCACTGGAACAAAATTTTCCCATATACACATGGTCAGTACTATCTTGGTTAAGTAGTCCCAAGACAACAGAACTGTCAGTGAGGAAGTCTACTATTTTGCTAATGGTGAGTAGAAATCCATAGAATCAGTTCTGCATAAGTGTGATATTAAAATATGTACTTAAAACATGCACTTCAGCATGAGAAATACTGATTTCCTCAGCTTAGCTGTGGTTCTCTGTGAAATACTGTGCTGAAGTGATGTGTATAATATTTTCAAATGAGAAGCATACATTTTAGATTGTGAAATACCACAACAAAGAGCCATCTAATAATATTTTTATTGAGTATGGAGAACTGAAAAGATACAGACCATGATTAGTAGAGCCAGATCCAGAAAGAGAATCAAATAAGGTTCTAATTAAATTTAAAAGACTCAATATTATCTTGTAAGAGCTTGTGATGAAGGGGAAATAACAGAAACAGAACAGACAGTACCACATCAGGTGTCGTAGATGCCAAATCTTTCAAAGTCTAAATGACCTCAAAAATAAATCTATTTTTAATAGAAATTTTAATTCCTGATACACCTGCCAATATTTTGGGGTGAGATGCACATTCTCTTTTGAACTATGTGTAGATGAAAGATGGATAGCTGAGGTATATGGGAATTACATTACCTTTTTTTGATGAATAAAAGAGCTGATATCTGTTGAAGGGATGGCCAGTTTGATCCACCAGCTTTGTAATACCAGATAGTTTCCTCCAACATTTATCTGGCATGATGACCTAACCAAAACTGCCAAAACTTTTTCCACTACAAGCCAGGAATCCTAGTTTTTAATTCCAAGGACCAAGATAAGGTCTCAAACTCTGGGTTGAGATCTGCTAACCTAACAGTCTCAGGAAAGCCTGGTACTTTTTATTTAATTAAAAGAATAATTTAACTAGATCCTCTGGAACAACGAGAACAGCAAATTAGAAAAACAAAGACAAAATTTTCGGGCATAGAAAGACTTATTCATGCCTGGAATGGAGGTTTTATATCTTAGACCTAACCTGGGACCAGTGTGCCACAATGTTTGTGTGGTTTTAGAGCTATATCCACTGGTCTAAGGAAAGGTCACCTCTAAGTCTTACCTTGCTTATATCCTGTCATACATTTTATTAATATTAATTTGTCCCAATCCATTTGAGTCTGTGTGTTATCACCGTCTGTTGCTGTCACTGATGCCTAACAAAGATGACATGTTTTCAAAAGGAATCCAGGTGTGTACGCACAGGATGTTCCTTTTGTGCCGCATTTCTTTTACATTACTTTAATGATCTTAATCATTGTCAAGTAAGCCCAGTGTGCCACAAAACTCCTCACTGGGAGGAATGATGTAATATATATTGCATTATTTTAATCTTTAAGAGACTGGATAGGGTCAAGGATACTCAGATTCTCCCTCAGTAAAGCCTTAAGTTTGAACAAATCTGCTACATGTTTCATGTTACAGGATATGCAATTTGCTTTTGATATACTAAGAATGCAGGAAACCTGTGTAACTGTTTTAAAGGATGACAATAAAGAAAGGAATAAACGTGCTCTCAAGAGCAAAGATTGAGTTATACACAAGTCATCTGCCAAGTCAAAGCAGCTTGTCAAGCCTACTTCTCTGCAGCCCTGCTTTTGAACCCTTCTTCCCATGTTAAGTAATATTTTATTTTCCTTGGCATGAAATAGTTTCATATTTCAATGTCATTTCTTCTTTTACACAGGAGAGTTTGTTCTACTGGTGGGATCCTTTCCCATATGAACACTTCTGGTCACAGTTTTGATGATGACAATATGATATAACAACTTATAAATTTATCTTTGAGGTAGATAGACCAGAAAATTTTCAATCTTCAACTAATAATCAGTTATAAGCTCAGAACAGCATAGGTGGTTAAGGCCCTTTCTCCCATCAGTGACAATGAAGTTATTCACAAAGCAAGAACTTGGAAAAAAAAAAAAAAGAACTTGTTCACCAAGCTGAGAGTCTCACTCTGATGTTGGAATGATTTCTTCCACCCCAATTCTTATGTGATTCTTTCACCTTAATAACAGTGACAGACAGAAAAAATAGAATAATTATATGTATTCTTTGAATACAATATTTCAAACAGAAATGTTATTTGTATTAAATCTAAGATCATAAAGCAATTAATACTGAATAATATTCAGCGACTAATGTCTTAAAGCTTAACTTTACTCAATTACATCAGTATAAAACTTGATTAATAAAATATTTTGCTTTTTTCACCAGAAGTCTTCCATCTGAGCAGAGAACTTCCTCAAGTGAGATCTTCCTCTGCCTTTATGCATTACCCAGTAGTCAGAAGTATAGAATTCAGCCTTGAGTGAATACTTCATATATACAACCAGAAGACAAATGCATGCATAAAGATAACAATGATACACCATTCCCTTTAAAAAAAAAAAATCTTACACCACCATGTCCTCTCCAACCTTTAAAAATTGGCATTAAATACCTTCAACTAACCTTCTGAAGTGAACCACTGGAACTGTCTTCAGCCTGAGGAACCTGTCATAGCCGTGAAGGCTAAGACTAAGATTAACTGAGAATCCAGTCCTGGGACAGCTGGATTTGTCTTTACAAGTCCACAGTGAGGCTCTGGAAAATGGATAAGAAAAGCAGCCCTTTTTTTTTCCACAGAGAAAGCTCTTCAGCTGTCTGTTGAGACTAGTCTCAATCTCATGAGACTGGAGATGCTCCTATTTATCTTACATATAAACAGACATACTGAGGCCATCCTGGTTTTAGGCAATGTTGCAATGGAGGTATCAGTTTTCTGATATTACTAGCTCAAAGAATAAAAAAACCAGCTTAGAAAGCTATTGTGCTATTCACTTCAGGAGTCTAAACTGAGTTCAATAATTAAAATTTATTAGTGTAAATTCAGTGTCTGGTCACAAGAGAAAGCAGGGTACCCCCCAGGAGAATTCACAATAATAACTTAAATGGTTGAAGTTAAGGTAGAGTGAATGTCACCCCTTGAAGCAAAACACAGTCCTTTATGGAGCATTTAAGGCATTCAGTCCTTACTAAAGAATAGTAAAACAGAAATACGAGCTGTTAGATGATTTTTTTAAAAAATTTATTTGAGTCTTCTGACAATAGATTTTTCAAGTACAAATATTTCTTAACCTGTGTTACTTAGTACTTGAGCCAGGTTATCTTATGGCTTAGCAGAAATCAGAGATCTTCCTTTTCTAAGAAAAACACCTGTATGATCCGACTACTACAATAACTAATATGATGCTAATATTCACAAGCTATCATCTATTATTTCTGTTTATTGGAGCATACAAACTTGTGAGGAATATTCAGATTTAAAGTGATATATCTTTAAAATCAGTGGCATATTATAAATGTCACGTCATTTTCCATTATAGAGTTATAATGGGCTGGTGCAATATTCAGCACTTTGTTTATTCTGAAATGCACTGAACCACTAGAATAATTTTAGATACTTGTGGATAATAAAAAACCAGTTCAACCCAAGTAAAATTTTACCTCAAGGTTGCCCAGCTTTGAGGTACTGAACATTTCCCACATTTTTCATTACCATAAAAAATCAACTGAAATTCTTGTGTGGGCTTAGGATCCAATAAGAGTCAGTCCAGAGATACAGAAGTTAACAGCTAATAGCTATTAAATGCTCTGCTGGTCTTGACTTGTAAAATGGCAGAAAAATATAACCTTTAAGATGGTATTAACTTGAAAGCTACTGCAGCTTCTATTAGCAACATCTAAAGAATGCAATTAACAGCACTAAATCCTTCTATCAATTGGTTGCATTTAAGTAACTGAAAACAAATGTCTTCAATATACACTCCTTTGGCAAGATTATAGTTGTTTGATTATCTTGCTACCATTGACTAAAATATATATATATATA